>NC_133658.1:496240817-496537306 GCF_037893015.1 Macrotis lagotis
AGACCAGATTTGAACTCAGGTACTCCTGACTCCAGGGCTGGTGTTTTATCCACTGTGCCACCTAGCCGCCCCAAGGAGTATACTTAATAAGAGAAACTTTGGACCTAGAGAATTAAACTATAAAACATTCTTCATGGAAATAAAGATATAAATAACTGGACAAACATATATTATTCATGGTTAGTTTCTTTTAGGATATGAGTTGGATAGGCTGGTGCTGAGTGAGCTTCCTTACAACTCTATGAAATTCTGTGACTGTGATAATCTTTCTGTACATTGTACCCCATTCCATATGCTGTCATTCAGTCAAACTGACCTATTTGCTCTCATATTTGACAGTCCATCTCATATCTCTATGCCTTTTTAGAGCCTATCCCTATTAGGTATATATTTCATTCTCACTTCTTGGAATCCCTCATTTCCTTCAAGGGTAAGTCCAAGGCTACCTTAAAGTCTTTTACAATCTATCTACTTGTTAGTGACTCCTATACCTGAAATTGCTTGGTATTTATTTTGTACATATTTTTAATTCATATATGTGCATACTCCCCCCCACCCCCTCTCCATCCCCAATAGAATGTAAGCTTCTTGATGATAGGAACTGCTTTATTTTTGTCTGTAACCCCATTATCTAGCAAAATGCCTGGCATAGAGTAGGTATTTAATAAGTGCTTATTTAATTGATTGATTATGATTGAAGATGCAATTAGGTTTAATGTAAAAAATTGGAATTGGTCTAGTAAGGAGACATGGGTTCTAGTTTCAGACTTGATAGTAACTGGCTGTCTGAACTTGGGTAAGTCACTGCCTCTCTGAGACTAAACTTCCTCATGTATAAAAATGTGTTGGTCTAGATAATATGTGAAGGTTCTTCTAGTTCTAACCTTCTACAATTCTATTACATGACTGTTTGGTGTCACATTGGGAAAGCCAACATGAACTAAGCATTTGACTCTTTTGATTGGGGTCAAATTTGATTGTTAGTGCTTAGAAAGAAACCAAAGGAGAAACATGAACTTGCGTATAGTATACATTTTTAACAAGCCAGGTTTTAGGTCTTATTTTCCTTAGAAGGACACTTAGGAAGCACAAAATCTGAGCTAATCTTATATAAATAGTATATAGATCCCTTGTAAATCTGGCAAGTTGTATATGTGTTGATATGGCATACATTTATGAAACATGCATTTGGCAATCATATTTCTCAATCTAGGAATCAGAAACAATCAATCAATGAATATTCCTTTTACAAAGTCTTATTAAACACACAAACACACACATACACACATACATACTTTATTTCATTGACATTAAACTGGTTCCAAATTTAGAGGTCCATAAGTATGAAATATAGCACTTGTCATGCTTTTACCTTCCTGATCCCTGAAGCTAAAGATAACATTTGCTAGAGAATTCAGAAAGTGTGCCACTGAGCTTACAGGGCAGATAAATAGCCTCTTATCCTTTTCATTACAATATTTGCTGGCAGGAAATGTACTGGACAGATTGAGATGCCTTCTGGGAGGAAAGGAGCGATCAAGCCTTTAGTTACCAAGGATATTGTTCATAAAGTGGGAATTTGGGACTGAGACCATGCAGCTATAGTGAGAAAAACTACTTAATCACTTTGTTATATTTCTATTTGTGTCTTTGTCTTTTTATCCTATAGCATGGAACAGTCCAAAGAACTTTGCATTTTGTATCAGAGGTCTTGAGTTTGATTCTCAACTCTGCTATGTCCTATTTGTGGGACCTTGGATAACTCATTTAAGGAAATTGCTTGGGAAACTGAGCCTTATTTTCCAAATCTGTAAAATGAAAAAATTGGAATAGGTGTCCTCCAAAGGCCCTTCTCTAACCTTGATCCTACCAAACTAAGCTACTTCATGAAGATGGGACCTCTGTCTTAGCTAAACTTTGTAGCTTCTTAATACCTAGTGGTATTTTCTTTAAGGTAGGCTTTTAATAAAGACTGGTTGAAAGTTCACATTCCTTCCTGAAAGTCCTAAGAGAATAGATTTTTGAGTTAGAGGCAAACTTACAGACCATCTAGTCTAATATCCTTTTTTTAAGACCTTCAGCCTTGGGATTTAGGAAATGAGACCAGATTCCAGAAAGAATAAATAATTTGCCCCAGCTCACTTGGGAAGTAAATGACCAAGCCATGATTTGAACCCAGGTCCTCAGACTCCAAATTCCTAACTTTTTCCACTGACTTCTATTGCATCACTCTCTCCCTAATGTCTCCTATGAGGTATAACTTTCAGGAGGGCACAGTGATCTTTAATTTTCTATTCTAAATTCTTGGGAAGTTTTGTCATATAATTTTAGGGACTTAAAGGAATTTTGAAGGAACTAGTTGAAAGGGTTATACTATGGCCATCAGTAGAAATACTTTGCTTTGGTTTTTATCTCTGATCAAGTTACAAATCCCAACAGAAAATTCTTTGAGATTTGGCCTTAACGTTCAAGCATTTATACTAATAAAGAGAATTCATGAATAATGAAACTGGGAAAGAAATTGCAAGTGATGTTAGAATCAGAACTCACATCACTGCAAATAGCCTTTATATATTAATTTTTCTTTCTGGACCTTCCTTTATGGGGAAGATTACATAAAAGCATTGAGAATTAGAAAAGAGCAATTTGAACTTAGTAATTTATGTATTCTCTAGAGGTATAATTAAAGGAAAACCAAACTAACATTATAGCAAAGTATCATAACAGACTAAAGTCTCCCCTTTGGATAGGACAGCTTTCCTGCATACAGATGGACAAGGAATCTGGCAACTTCCTTGAAATGTTCTCTGACATAGTTTCCAGCACTGATGTCTTTCTTTGGGTCCCAACTAACTGATTTGGGGAAGAAATCCACCTGCTTATGGCTCCAAGCTATTGGAGCAAGGGACCTTGTTCAACCTGAGTGACATCAATTTGGATGATGTGGAAGGAACAGGTTCTGCCTGAAGCAATCAAGTTGTTGACCCATTTCAAGCTACTTCTCCTTTTTTCAGTATTTCTAAAGAACATAATTTTAATTTTTTTATTTTTGACTGTATAACTGTAAGTGGAAACTGCCTGGGAATAGGCATAGTTTTGGCTAACAAACTTTAGAGCTTGGAGATGGAATGTCCTTTTAGGCTTTTCATAACCTAGTCTACCTCTACCGTGCCATCCTCCTTGTACTTTACTCCCCTTCATAAATAAGGTCCAGTGACATTGGCCTCCTTAAGGCCAACAAAGTCATCTTGAATTCTTATTTCTTGAAAAAAGACATTCCGAAATATGGAAGTAACTTTTGTGATGGACTTATCATAAAGAATGTGATCTACCCACGACAGAGTTGTTGGTGTTGGAACAAAGACTCAAGCACATTTTTTATTATTATTACTTGGGGGGGGGTGCAGGGCAAATGGGGCTGGGTGGCCTGCCTGGGGCAGCATAGCAGGGTGATTGTTGGGTGTCTGGGGCCGGATGTGGGCTCAGGTGCTCATGGCTCCAGGGCTGGTGTTCTGTCCATTGCACCACCTGGCCATACCTACAATTATTACTATTTTTTTAATTTTAATTTTTTTCTCTCCCCTTTACTTTATCGCTAAAGCAAGTCTATATTTATGGGGAGGGATGGGGTATTTCATTTACTCTTAAACAAGAATATTTTATTAATGTATAAAAAACATTATTTGTACAAAATGAGAATAAATATTAAAGAAAAAAAGAAAAAAAAAGAAAAAGACATTTCCCAACTCTGAACATTTTCAATAACAATTGCTATACCTGGAATGCTCTTCTTTACCTCCCAGATTTCTGATTTCCTTTTAGTCTCATCTAAAGTTCATCTTCTGCAAAAAGCATTTCCTAGTCCTCCTTAATATTAGTGCTTTCTTCTGAAATTTCTTACCTCCTCCCATTTATTCTGTAAACATTTTTTTTGAACAAAGTTGTTTATATGTTGTCTTCCCTTTTGAGCAACTTTCTTGAGAGCAGTTTCCATCCCCCCCTTTTATATACCCTCCCCCAACCCACTATATGTACTAGTTGATTGACTTACCAGTTCTTGGTGAGAGAACAAAAGGAACCAGGGAAGGGTGCTAACATGATTTGGTTCCATCACGGAAAGTGAACCAACTTTGAGTTGGCTCCAGTTCTATGCTCTTGGAAGTCATTTGACAACAACAATGACTAACAACAGATCATGGTCTGAGGTTAATGAAAGATGAATTCCCCAGAAGGACATCTCCTAATTCACCAACAGGGTTAAGGCCTGTCAGTTACCCTCAACCTGGTTTAGCCCATCTTGTGAAGATGGTTTACCAGTGTGTGTCCACTATGCATATAACAGTTTCTTGGAGCCATAGATAAGTACTGAGTGCCATATAGAAACCAAAGATGGATGAACAGCTCTGAAAAGGATCCAGCAAGCTCATATACCATTAGTGCTAGCTCTCCCTGAGCACCCTCTACACTAAAAGGATAGTAAAGAGTTGAACTTATTGAACAGGGATTCAAGCCAGGGAGAGGAGAAAAGGTAAGTCAGTGAAGGGCTGATGACCTAGGAAAGAACCAAGAGGTTAAGGAATTGAATATCACCATGAAAATGAAGAACAGAGGTAGGGAATCACAAACAAACATATGCTGGAACCTACTTGACTTAGCTTATGAGAGCCAATTATTCAATTTTTCAATGTAAGTATTTTATACTTCACATCAACAAATGCTACAAATCAGTTTGTAGATTTGTTGATGTCTGGACTTAAAGTGATGGAGAAATCTTAATGCAAATTAAACTTAAAGTGTGTTGTTTGTACATTTTTGGGAAGGTGGTGAGAACTGGTTGTTAAACGTTTGCCATCGCAATCTGGTTTAAGGCATGGAGTAAAACAGAAATAAAGAAGAAAATGCTTTCTTCATACTATACGCTAAATATAGCTATTATGGTTGTGGTTTCCTTAGCTTCACCACTTGGTTTATTACAAATAATTCCAATCTTTTTAGAGCTAGACATGATCAGTGACTTAACTAAAGTACCCAGTGAGGGAAAAAAACAAATAAATAAAACAACAAAAATTATCTATGGCTAGAAAAAAAGCCCTATCTTCTAAATTTTATTGAGTGTAAACCATTTTTTGCCTGGAGGTAAACTGTCTGTTCTTGGAAATGTGGTCAATGGTTTTCAGTCCCCCATTTCTCAAAGGAATAACTTTCCTTTCAAACTCAACTCCACCAAAAATGACTGATATTAACACATACTCACCAGTCTATACTTCCTCACCAGCTCATTTCTAGGAAAAGCTAACCCCCAAATTCATATGCCAGATTTTAGCAGTTTAATATTATAATCCTACTTTGTCCTGATGACTCTACCTCCTCATCAGTTCACACTGATGGAGCCTTTCATGTCTGTAGAATAAGGAACAGTCTGCCTTATCCTCTCTCTATTTATGTCTTAAATAACTTTAATACAAGCTAGCATTTCTACCAAGCAATGGAGTTTCATTGTAGTAATTAAACTCTAAAGTGAAAGCAATGGGTAAAAAACAGACAAGTTTGCATAGTGAGGTATGAGTGACTATTCTAGGAGTTGAAGAGATCCCTGGTATTCTTATCCCCACATAACTACAGATCCTTGGCTTGGATTTACTTTTACTCTTTCCTAGTCTAGATGTTCTGATTGGCTATCACTGACTTTCTTTTCTGTTTTTCAAGGGGAAAGAATTTTTTCCCCCTCTTCCTCCTTACAACCAGATCTCTTCCACCTCTCCAAGCTTCCCTAACAAAAGTCTTTGCATCAAAGGGCAACAAAAATGTGCATACCCTTTGATCCCACAATACTACTACTGGGTCTATACCCTGAAGAGATGATGAAAAAAGGATAAAAAATCACTCGTACAAAAATATTCATAGCAGCCCTGTTTGTGGAAATCAAGTAAATGTCCTTCCACTGGGGAATGGTTTAGCAAACTGTGGTATATGTATGCCATGGAACACTATTGTTCTATTAGAAAACAGGAGGGATGGGAATTCAGGGAAGCCTGGAGGGATTTTCATGAACTGATGCTGAGCAAGATGAGCAGAACTAGAATAGCATTGTTCACCCTAACAGCAACATGGGGGTGATGATCAGCCTTGATGGACTTGCTCATTCCATCAGTGCAACAATCAGGCACAATTTGGGGATATCTACAATGGAGAATACCATCTGTATCCAGAGAAAGAATTGTGGAGTTTGAACAAAGACCAAGGATTATTACCTTTAATTTAGGAAAAAAACTGATATTTTATTGTCTGATCTTGCTATCTCTTATACTTTATTTTTTTTTCCTTAAGGATGTGATTTCTCTCTCATCACATTCAACTTAGATCAATGTATACCATAGAAACAATGTAAAGACTAACAGACTGATTTCTGTGGGGAGTTGGGGGGGAAGGAAGTAAGATTAGGGGGAGAACTGTAAAATTCAAAATAAATAAACAAAAAGTTTTTGCATCAATATTAAGTCAAATTGGGCTGAGGGAAGAAGCAGTTAGAAAAGAGGAAATTTCAGAAAAAACACCAAGCACCCCTTTAAGGAAAGTACAGAATGAAAAAAAAACAGCAAACGAACTAACTCATCTAGCTGCCCTTTTAAAGTACTGGCTGATACAGTGGTCTTTGACTCTAAGGAGAGGAGGCAAAAGTCCCCATATAGTCGCCTCCCCCCCCTTTTTTAGCTACATGAAAACACTGAGAAGAAAGCAAAGGATGTGGCGACAGTGGGCAAGGAAGCTCTGTCCTGGCCCCTAGAAACTACTTGCATTCTCTGGGCACTGGTTAGAAACCCAAATTAAAGTCTGTGCCCACTTTTAGAACTAAGGGCTACCTGCTAAATTTTTCTCAGAGTATGTTTGCCATATCTCTTCTGATTATCAGTGCTCAGATTGTTAAGACTAGATGTCAAAAAAAAATTCTCCAAAACCACACGGGGATCTTTGTCTTTGTTTCTGCTGCCATTGTCATCTGACAACTAGAGGGAAGAAAGGGGGTAGGATAGGTGATTGCTCAAGGATTTCAATACAAGGTCATTATCCCTTCATCTCCTCTCCCTGCATCACTGAATATATGGTGAAAGTGATCCAGGTGGTATGTGGGCCCCAGACAGCTCAGAGTTCTCTGTATCCAATACCAGCCCCCCAGCCCAAGAAAATCAGTGAATCCCCACAGAACTCTCTTGGGTTTCTGAGGCAGGCAGGGCCATTTCTCTTGATTGGATCTCAGGGAGCTGTGCTCTGGCTGTGGCAGTCCAAGGCAGTCAGGAAGAACAGGAGGATATGAGATAAGTGAGATACCGAGAGGTTTATAGGGGAAAGTTTGTAAATGAGGAAGTAAAAGGACAAAGGAGAAATGAAAGAACACCTGTTGAAGGGGACTTCTTTTACTTTGGGCGGGGGGGGGACTGCTCTCTGAGGATTCTGTGGTTTCTGAATTGGAAAGGTCTTCTTCCACAGTCTCATTCTGAAGAAGTCATTCTAGAACTAAAGTCTTATATGGGAAATTTTCTTCAACTTCCTTTGGGCCTTCTCCAATCCTGCCTTAAAAGGTTCACGCTCAAACTGATACAGAGGAAAGTGAGGAGAATTTTGTACACATTAACAACAACATTGTATGGAAATCCAACTCAGCAGGCCAGTGATCAAAGACATTTCTAAAAGATTGATAGAAAATATCATCCAGGGCGGCTAGGTGGCATAGTGGATAGAGCCCCAGCCCTGGAGTCAGGAGCACCTGGGTTCAAATCTGGTCTCAAACACTTAATAATTACCTAGCTGTGTGACCTTGGGCAAGCCACTTAACCCCCTTTGCCTTGCAAAAACCTAAAAAAAAAAAAATGTCGTCTACATCCAGAGGGAAAAACTACGGAGTCTAAATGTAGACCAAAACATACTATTTTCTCTTTTAAAATTGTTTTATGATATTTTCTTTCTCATAGCTCCCCTCCCCCCCTTTTGCTCTGATTCTTCTATCATAGCATGATTCTACATGTCCAACCTATATCAGATTACTTGCTGTCATGGGGATGGGGCAGGGGAGAAAAGAAGGGAGAAAAATGTGGAACTAAAAAGCTTATGAAAAGATGAATGTTTTAAGCTTTACACACAATTGGAAAAAATTAAAATAACATTTAAAAAACAAAAAAGTTCCTGCTCTTCAATTCAGAATTATATTTCCCATTTCAGGTTCATACATAGATAAATAGGTAGATAGATAGACAGATAATTTATTTTTTACTCTTTTTTCAGCACTCCTTAATATTTATGCATTCATTCATGACAGAATTTATACTCTCCCAGTGCCATATGATGTTCACTCCTAGTTCTTTCCTAGTGATTGAGAGCTTTTGAAGGGTGTCCTCCCTCTCCCAGACTCAAGGAGAACAATTATGTCCTCCCCACTCTACAACTACTCTTGTTTTTTTTGGTTTAGTTTTTGTAAGGCAAATGGGGTTAAGTGATTTGCCCAAGGTCACACAGCTAGGTAATCATTAAGTGTCTGAGGTCATATTTGAACTCAGGTACTCCTGACTCCAGGGCCGGTGCTCTCTCCACTGCGCCACCTAGCTGCTCCTCTACAACTACTCTTGACAATAATTGTTCAGTCATTTATCAAGGGGCAGCTAGGTAGAACAGTGGATACCGTACTGTCCTTGGGAGTCAGGAGGATGGGAGTTCAAATTCTGCCTCAGACACTTGACATTTCCTAGCTTGTGACATTGGGCAAGTCAGTTAACCCTGATTTCTTTGCATCCAGGGTCTTCTCCAGTTGTTCTGATTTGTATCTGGCTCTGGAGGAGAAAATGACACTGGTGACTTAGCACAGCACCCCCTCATTCAAATCCAGTTCACATGCACATGGCATCACCTGCCTTCTACAAGAATGAAGGACAAGGGGCGGCTAGGTGGCACAGTGGATAGAGCACCGGCCCTGGAGTAGAAAGTACCTGAGTTCATATCCGGTCTCAGACACTTAATAATTACCTAGCTGTGTGGCCTTGGGCAAGTCACTTAACACCATTGCCTTGAAAAAACTAAAAAAAAAGAATGAAGGACAAACATTATTATTATGTACTTGTCATGGCATCACTTCCCCTGATGCCATGGTCTTTTTTGAAAACAAAGTACTAACATTAGTCATTGTCAGGTATCTCCAACTCTTCATATTCCATTTCATGTTTTCTTAGCAAAGATACTAGAATGGTTTGTCTTTTCCCTTCTCCTGTTCATTTTACTGATGAGGAAACAGAGGCAAATGGAGTTAAGTGACTTACCTATGGTCACATAGCTAGTAAGTATTTGAGGTTAGATTTGAACACAGAAAGATGAGTCTTCCTAACTTCAGACCCAGCACCACCAGCACCATCTATCTGCCCGACTTTGTTGTCTTTATCTCAGAATGCTGTCTCCTTCCCTGCCCCACTCTTTTGTGTTTCTTCTTCCTCTTTCTTGTTTTTTCTTCTCACAGTTCTCTCAAAAAGAAGGGCAGACCAAGCATGAAAGTCAAAGTCATTCCCTTCTCAAAGTCTTAATTCTCCAAAGAGAGGAGACATTCACTTAATGTTTCCTTTCCTACACACTGGAGTCTAACTCATCCACATGCTTATCTAGCCCACAGAGGCAGAAAAGTCATTGATTTCTCAGCCTTTGAATCTATCTGTTACTCACTCTTCATCCACTTTGAGTCCCATGCTAAGAACCAAATGACTAGGGCAGCTAGGTGGCATAGTGGATAAAGCACCGGCCCTGGAGTCAAGAGTACCTAGGTTCAAATCCAGTCTCAGACACTTAATAATTACCTAGATGTGTGGCCATGGGCAAGCCACTTAAGCCCATTTGCCTTGCAAAAATCTAAAAAAAAAAAAAAAAAAAAGAACCAAATGGCTAAACCTAACTCAGTGCATGAATTACTTATCCTAAATAAATGTGGTGGGAAGATATTTGGTTGAAAGAGAACAAAAGAGCTTTGAAAACAATAAGCTATAAAATAAAAGGTAAGATTTATTTTCCCAGGAAATTATGAAAAATATATTTCTCCTTGACTTCCATTTATGTTACACATGCATGTTGGCTGTAATTTATAGAGGAGGTTGATGATTTTAAATGTCAGACTGTGCTGGAAACCACAGTTAGAGTCATCCAGTTTTCCTGTCTCTCCTCTGCCTTCAGTGAAATTAAGGGTTACACATTTAGGAGTCTGGATGGACATTATTTGATCTTCATCAATTTGAAAGAGAGCCCAGCAGGAGGCTGCTTTTAACTTTAGTTGTCTAGCAATGTGTGATGTCACTGTGAGATCCAAATTCTCATGGCTGAGCTGAACTGTAGAGCTGAAAGCCAGTCAGCTCTGAGTCAAATGGGAAGCCTGCTGAGTTGAATTGCAGTCTTGAGAACAACCGCCTTGAGTCAGACCCTTCATACTCAGAGGAGTCCAAAAGCTGGTTTCCAAGGGCAAGGTCACAGAGAGAGACTATTATGGAAGAAGCAGCAATTATGTTTACATCAGTCACTTAAGGGAAGAAACCGCTTTGAGGATCAGGTCCTTCATCAGAAAACAGCAAAGTTCTAGAGGGTTCTTGTAACAGTGTAATAACTAAAAAGCAGCTAATTGGGAGAGTCTGCAGGAATATCAAATGTTTGAAACTAAGTCATTTTAATGGTAGAAAAGGAATCCTTAAAGAACCATGATGAAAAATACTAATGTTATACAACAGAAATGCACACAATATCTTCTTAGTGGTGTTTCAATAGCCACAAATAGAAATTGAATATTTCTACATGGGTAACCTAGGTGGCATAGTGAGTGGATAGAGCACTCCACTTAGATCAAAAAGACTCACCTTTGTGAGTTCAAATCCTGCCCCCCGAAACATACTAGTTGTTTGCCCCTGGGTAAGTCATTTAACCCCATTTGCCTCAGTTTTCTCATCTGTAAAATGAGATGGATGAAGAAATGGTAAAGCCACTCTAGGATCTTTGCAAAGAAAATCCTGAATGGGGTTATGAAAAGTCAGACACAACTCAATAGCAAAAAAAAATTTCTACAAGATCCTGGCACTGGAAACAGCAAGTAAGGATTTGGTTGGGTTTTCCTTCTCTGCCCAATAAATCTTTCTTTTCACTCTTATTATCCCCTTCCTTGACTGATCTCACATCCTGTCTATGAACTACCCCAAATAGATGAGAATCATTTAAAGAAGGAGATTTCACAAAAAGCCTCTCTCTCTCTTGCAGCCTATTTTAAGTTAAACCACCTTTCTCCTTCTTAGAGAAAGTTATTGTTCTCTCATCATTTTCCTTCTCCTTTTGTGAATTCCACATATTTATTATCAGCAGAGCTGATAATATACACTGTCCTGTAAATAAACTTTTTCCACTTTTGTAATTTTTCACACTTCATTCTCCCAACCTGTAATTACTGCCTCCTTTTTGGAGTTTTCCTTTTCCGCCATAGCCTATCAATCAACAAGTATTTTTAAACACCTATTGTGTGTCAGATTCTGACCTGGGGGTGGGGGTAGAAGAGGAAAACAACCAAAAATCAAAATTATTGCCTTCAAAATGCTTCCATTCTAGGAGTGGAAACAACACTCAAATCCATACCTCATGAATCATGTTCTGAGGTCTTCTAGCCACATTCAGGGATATGTGTGGCTCATTAGATACTTGGATTTGGAGAAAACAAAGCAATTTCCTCATTAATAACTGAACCAGAAGTCAGAGATATTACAGAATTTAAATAACAAATATGATCAGTGTTGATCCATGGGCTACCTTCTCAGAGGGAGGCTTCTAACTGTGGCATTCTGAGGGTAGCCCTGTAGATCTGCACTCCTAATATTGAAGCTGACAAGCTACCACAATATGTTTTTCAAAAACATTCAGGCAATATAGTATACATAATCAGGACAATTGTCTCTTAGCAGTATCATTTTTCTGAAAGGGTATTTATTTAGCAGAGGCATTTATTAAAATTAGTATATTCCTCTTTTCATCACCCCCCCCAATAGTATTTGTGAAAAGACTGAATCCAACCAGAATTCAATGGTAGTGAAACACACAGCTCTAAAACTACAGTCTGGAACCCCCTCCTCCCTATATTCAGTTCTGTGCTTTGCCAACTTTGAATTTCTAGTCCAAGAGTCCTCTAGAACTTTGCTGTTTGATGATGAAGAGCCTGTTCCCCAAAGTAGTTTCTTCCCTTAAGTGACTGTTTCTGTATTTATGTTTGCCTAGAATGTGTGTCTTTTCTTCTCCACCTTACAAAAACATATAACCAGGGAGGGGTGGGGGAAACAGAAAAAAAGAAAAGAAAAATGTCTTTCTTCCCTCAGTTCCTTCTCAGAGGCAAAATTTCTCCTCCTTTTAACTGGAACTCACAAACTTTTGAAGTGCTAGATGGTTTGCTCTTTAAGATATAGGCCATGGAGGCATGACTGATTCTTTTAGTCAGTCACTAAATATTTTCTTTGTTGTGACAGCTGCCTTTGGGCATCTAGGCATTGGCAGTGGGTTGAGCACTGGGCTTGGAATCAGGGAGACTCATCTTCCTGATTTCAAATCAGTCCTCAGACACTTACTAACTGTATGACCCTGGGCAAGTCTCTTAAATTTGTTTGCCTCAGTTTCCTCATCTGTAATAAAGAGATGGAGAAAGAAAATGGCAAACCATTTCAGTATCTTTGCCAAGAAAATTCTAAAATAAAGTCACAAAGAGTCAGACAGTACTGGACAACAATCTGCATCCAATCACAGGCCCTCTTTTCAAAGTAAGGAACTTCTTCACAGATAAAAATCTTCTTTTCAGAGATAAGAGACCCACAGGTGTGGGAAGGAGTATTTAATGTCAAAGTTTTCATTGTGTGGGATAGTTTTTTTCTCTTTTAAGTTCTTTTTTACAAAATATGACTCTCTGAGAGGGGGAGGGAAAAGGGGTACACTAAGAAATGTAGGTGAAATAAAAACATCAATTAAATTTTTTTTTTAAAGAAAAGGAAGTATGGGTGTAGTTAGACACATACTTCAGACTTTAGAAAGACAAACTTTAAAACATTCAAAGAAAAGACAACTTCTATGTACAACTGGAGTCAGAGGCAGCAGCATAATATGAAAGTGTCTGCAGCTGGGTTCCATTTCCGTCATCATCATGCAGTGTAACAGTGAGACATTTCAGCAAGGAGGAAACAGAGCAAAACTTTGAAGCTAGCTACAAGCACAGAGTCTTGCTGCCCTTTTATTTGTCATAAAAAGACAACATAGACCTTCGTAAATCTAGGGGTTTTGTGGGAAAAACATGATCATGGTATGGGTTTCCATAGAGATCTTTGCCATGGATATTTTAGTGTGGGTTTTCCCCAGGATGCCTACCTCTAGGAATGTAACCATTTGGACATTTAGCATTCTCCTTTCATTGATGACCACCTTATACCATACCTCTGCTGGTATCACCCCAATTAGCATTAGTCAGCTTTCAGTTGTACACAGTCTATGATGATAAAGGAATCCCAAGGTAGCTAAGGGGTTCATTTCTGATAGCATGCTGGTCTTTTTATTACACCAACATTAGGTAAGGTTTGAGACCTTAAAATAGAAAAACAAGTATGGTATGATCTCCAAAGAAGTAAATATACTTTAGAGGAATGAGAAGTCCTAAATGAATGAACAGGCAGTATGTTTATTGAGGGGGAAAAAAATTGACTCTGGAATGAAAGAACTGGATTTCTGACACCCTCTCTGGACTTCAGTTTCTTCATCTACAAAAAGGTTGAATTAGAACTTTCCAGTGCTACATCTATGATCCCATGAAAATAACTCGTGGATCTAAGGAGTAAGGATTGACCAGTCAAACACTTTTCTCCAGTCTTTATTTGAAAAGCAGAGAGATTTCTGTATATCCATGTCTGTGAAGGATAGACAGGAACAGGGTCTCCTCTCCCCTTTCATAAAGAGGAAATAGCTGTCAGTGTCTGATAAAAAAAAAATCATTTCCCCTTCTCCCATAAGATGAAACAACTATGGAAGGGGAGTTTCCCACCCAGCAGAAGGAGTTAGGTAAATTGACCTGAAGCAATCGCGATGGTGCTCACTAAAATTGTTTAAAAAAAAACTGAGCAGTTGAGTAAATATGAACTGGAGACACCATAGACTGGCATGGAAGAAAAGAACAGAGCACAAGCATTTCTCTCCAGGAGACGGACTCAGTTTAAAAGAATACAGAGCAATACTCAGCAGGAGGCCTGGGAGACCCAAAGACCCTATAGTTGCTGGTCTCAAGAGCAATCTACTGGCCACTAGATAACGTCTACAATTCAGAAACTACAGACCCCTGAATAAAGGAGGTGGAATCTTGATTCTAAAGGAGAGCCAAGAGATCTGGAAGAACAGAGTATCTTTGAACCCCTCAAGTCTATTATAGCTAATGCTGGACTGTGATAAAAGTTGAATTTAGTTTGTGGGGGTGTTGAAGTTCACTGAAATAGAAAAAAGAATTATTTTATAGACTTTTTCCCTTTACTATTTCTGAATGATAAAAACTCAGTTTCTTCTTATTGCTAGCAAGAAGAATAGAGAGCAAGAAACAGGAAAATAGCATCCCATATAGAAAAGAGACAAGTTTCCAGGGTCACCTCGAATGGATTCTGGGTCATGTAGCTGGTTATTATGAATTTTATGTGAACTGAATAGACACTGTCGCACCGGTTATATTTCAGATACATTCCTGTTCATTCTCAAACTTATGGGACTTGCCTGTCTGTGGTCATGAGGTCAATTGCTGAAGAGTTTTTGGTTAAAGTACTGACTGAAATGCATGGTGCAGAGCTGATATCACAGTAATCCAGAATGTGGAGAGTAAATGGGCCACTGAATTCTGAGAAATGGACACATACCATGGGAGTAAGAGAATTTCAATTTAAAGGAGAAGGGGCAAATAAAGATGCTGAGTCAACATTAAACCTACTATCTTCAAAGCTGGGTCCTCATTACAGCAGGTCTAGAATGGATTATACTAATCTGGGAACAGTCACCTGCAATTCTGAATTAATAGTAACAAATAATACTAGCAAGAGAGATAAAGAAGCAACACGTAAAGAGAACTATCTAGCTTCTGGAAAGATTGCGAGAGATTGTGTTCTACTTCATCATCTCAAAACGTTAAGAAATGAAACAAATTGATTAGAAAAAGTCCTGCCCTCCTCCCCAAAAGAAGAAAGGTAAGAAGTACAAAGGAAACTCTCATAGAAAAGCCCACAGACCCTGGAAAAATGAGAAAACAATGAAAAAAGAAGCCCAAAGTATTTGAATAAATTCTATGGGATTAAAAAACGTTAGGCAAAACTGAGAAGAGAGGAATGTTATTTCAGCAAATGCCCAGAATTCTCTTCTCTCTACTGGTAGCTTGCTCCCTAAATCATCTCTCATATCTAATTTTTATTCTTACCTACTGTTTTATATATATATATATATATATATATATATATATATATATATATATATATATTGTTCTTCCTATTATTGTTGTTGTTATCTTCTTATCTACCAACAAACTTACCTAAATATTAAGCCAGTACTTGGCTCTGTCTTTGCTTTATCTATAGTCTTAAAATCTCTTCCCCCTTTCACTCAAAACTATCCAAACAGCTCTCTTCATTTATTGTCCCCACGTCCTCCAAACTGACTCACTTTCCATCATATTCCATTCTGACTTCTGACTTCATCACTCAACTGAAAATACTTTCTTCAAGATTTTTAATGATCTTTTAAAAAAAAATATAAGGGCAACTAGATGGCACAGTGGATATAGCACTGGCCTTGGAGTCAGGAGTACCTGAGTTCAAATCCGGTCTCAGACACTTCATAATTACCTAGCTGTGTGGCCTTAGGCAAGCCACTTAACCCCATTGCCTTGCAAAAACTAAAAAAAAAGAAAATTTAACTCTCTTCGATAAAAACTGTTGGGAAAATTAGAAGTTAGCTGGCAGAAACTTGGATTAGACCAACATCTCACACCCTATACCAAAATGAGATCAAAATAGGTACAGAATTTAGACATAAAAGACAATATTATAAATGAACTAGGAGATCAAGGAACAGTTTACCTGTCAGATCTATGGAAAGAGAAGTAGTTTATGGCCAAGGAAGAGATGGAGAACATCATTAAAAACAAACTACATAATTTTGATTACATTAAATTAAAAAGCTTTTGTACTAACAAAAGATCTGTAACCAAGATCAAAAGAAATGTAGTAAATTGGGAAGCAATTTTGATAACTAGTATTTCTGATAAAGGACTCATTTCTAAAATATATAGAGAACCGAGTCAAATTTATAAAAAAAAAACAAACAAGCCATTCCCCAATTGACAAATGGTTAAAGGATATGCAGAGGCAATTTACAAATGAGGAAATCAAAATGATCTATAGTCATATGAAAAATTGCTCTAAATCATTACTGATTAAAGAAATGCAAATTAAAGCATTTCTGAGGTACCACCTCACACCTCTCAGACTGGCCAATATGTCCAGAAAAGACAATGATCAATGATGGAAGGGATGTGGGAAATCTGGGACATTAATGCATTGTTGGTGGAGCTGTGAATTCATCCAACCCTTCTGGAGAGCAATTTGGAATTTGCTCAAAGGGCAATAAAAATGTGCATATCCTTTGATCCAGCAATACCACTACCCTGAAGAGATTATGAAAAAGGGCAAAAACATCACTTGTACAAAAATATTCATAGCAGCCCTGTTTGTGGTGGCAAAGAATTGGAAATTGAGTGAATGTCCATCAATTGAAGAATGGCTTAACAAATTGTGGTATATGTATGTTATGGAGCACTATTGACCTATTAGAAACCAGGAGGGATGGCAATTGAGAGAAGCCTGGAAGGATTTGCATGAACTGATGCTGAGCAAATGAGCAGAACCAGAAAAGCATTGTACACCCTAACAACAACAAGGGGTTGATGATCAATCTTGACGGACTTGCTCATTTCATCAGTGCAGTGATCAGGGACAGTTTTGGGGTATCTGCAATGGAGAATACCATCTGTATCCAAAGAGGGAATTGTGGAGTTTGAACAAAGACCAAAGACTATTACCTTTAATTTAAAAAAGAAAGGTATCTTATGTAATTTTGCTAACTCATATTTTTTTCCTTAAGGATATGATTTCTCTCTCAATACATTCAATTTTGATCAATGTAAAATGAAATGGAAACAATGTAAAGACTATCAGACTGCCTTCTGTGGCGGTGGGGGAGGGAAGCAAGATTGGGGGAAAACTGTAAAATTCAAAAAACAATAAAAAAAATTTTATTGATGTCTTTTGTTCTTCACATCATCATAATTTTCCCTAATATTTCTTCTCTGCCTCCTCCCATAGAGTCATTCTCTAAAACAAATAATACTATAAAAAATATAAAAGGAAAGAAAAGAAGAGAAAAACACTGGCACTCCTGACTGAAACATTGAAAAATTTTCAAAAATGCACCAACCCCTGTGAACCTCCTATCTCACTAAAGGAGAAGTTGGGGGTATCAACATATATCTGTCCTTTCAAATCATACTTGATATTTATAATTTTCCTTCACTGGCTTTTGATTTTTTTATGTTTGTGTATGGTTGCTCTTTGCATTTATATTATTGTGTATGTCATTTTCTTGACTATCCCTACTTTACCCTTCATCAGTTCACACAGATACTTCTATGCATTCTTCACATAACCTCATTTCTCATAAAACATAAAATTCTATTTATACTTATGTGTCATGATTTGTTTAGCTATTCCCTAATCATTGGACATCTGCTTTGTTTCCAATTCTTTTTTGTTTGTTTGTTTTTTTGTTTTTTGGAAGGCAATGGGGTTAAGTGACTTTCCCAAGGTTACACAGCCAGGTAATTATTAAGTGTCTGATGCCAGATTTGAACTGAGGTCCTCCTGACTCGAGGGCTGGTGCTTTATCACTGCACCACCTAGCTACCCCTGTTTCCAATTCTTTACTATCAAATAAAGTGCTACTATAAACATTCTATCTCGTATGGGAATTTTTTTCTTTTTATTGATTTTCTTGGGGTATAATTCTTGAGCAAAATAATATAAATATTTTAGTCACTTTATTTATCCCAAATTGCTCCAAATTGTTTTCCAAAATGGTTGTACTTTACAAAATGACTGTAATTCGCAGCTCCAAATTATAAGTATATATATCATCTCATAACCCTTCTAACATTGACTAATGCTATTTTTTAGGTCAATTTGTTAAATTTTGTTAAATCTTTTATATTTTATAGTGTGAAACCTCAAGGTTGTTTTGATTTGCATTTCTCTTATTAGTGATTTGGGCATCCTTTCATATGGTTGTAAATACTTTGCATTTATCCTTTTGAAAATTGCATGTTCATATGATGACTGTTTTTTGAGGAATGACTCAACAAATTGAACTATTATTCTTATTTATATTTGTTAACTATTTAATTTAAAGCCTTAGACACCAAGGCTTTATCAGAGAAATCTGATACAAAGGTTTTGTTTTTCCCCCATTTCTTCTGCTTCCCTTTTTGACCTTTTGTCTGTGCAGAAGTTTTTTCAGTTTCATTCATCAATTATCTATTTTATCTTTTATAATTTACTCTGTCCATTGTATGGTTAAGAATACATCTCTTACCCATATCTGTAAGAGGTATATGATCTCTTTCTTTTCTAATTTTTTATAGTAGGATCTTCAATATTAAGATCACTTAGTATAACCATCCATTAAAATGTACTATGCAACATAGTGTTGGTCTATACCAAATTTCTTCCAGACTGCTTTCCAGTTTTCCCAGAAATATTTTGTCAAGTAGGGGTTTAATGACTGGTTAATTTATGTTTTCTGCTTTATCAAACACGGGGTTGTTGAGTTCCATTGTTTCTGATTCTCCCTTGTTTGCTTCACTGATTTACCTCTCTATTTTTTAACCATTACCTGATGGTTTGATGAATACTATGTTATAGTTTAAGCTTGGGAAGTGCTATTCTGCTTTCCTCCTTACTTCTTTTCATTATTTCCCTTGGTACTCAAGACCTTTTGCTTTGCCAAATGAATTTTATTGTTAGTTTATTAAGTTGTATAAAGTATCCCTTTGATAATTTAATAGAACATTAAAAGTATAAATTAATTTCAATAGTATTGTAATTTTTATTATATTGGCATAGTCTAAACATGAGAACTGAATACCTTCCAGCTTTTTAATTATTTCTTTGTTTCCTTTAAGCAGTAATTTGCAATTGAATCTATACAAGTTTTTCTTGCACTTTGGTAGATGGATCCCTAGATACTTTATGTATTTTGAGTTACTTGAAATGAAAGTTCACTTTATATAATTGCTTCTTGAAATCTCTTATTATTGTATAGAAATGTAGTTAGTTGTTGAGGTTTTATTTTGTAGCCTGCAAATTTGGGGAATCTATTGTTTCAATTTGTATTTTCTCTGATTAACTAGGCTTTAACAAGTATATCATCATATTATCAGTAAATAATAATTTCATCAGTTCTTTACCTATCTTTAACTTCTTTTCCTTTAATTGCTTTCTCCTGTCTTATTGCTGCTGTCTTTCCAGAAATATATCAAATAATATGATGAATATAGTCATCTTTACTCTGTATTTACATGACTTTACTCTGTATTTATTGGAAAAGGTTCTAGGGTATCCTTACTGCACATGATGTCTGATTTTGGTTTGAGACAGATTTTTTAATGACATTTTTTATAAGTCCCACTTTGCCTATACTTTATAGAGTTTTTTGCATAAATATTATTCTTTCTAAAAGGATTTTTTCTGCATCTTTTGAGAAAATTATGTGGTTTGGATATTTGGTTATTTTTTTCTAATGTTGAACTATCTTTGCATTCCGGGTAACCAGCTTGTTAATCTAACTTGGTCACAATAAATCATTTCTTAATCAATTTGATTTTCTGCCCTCTTCTTTTTCATCAGTTTAGTTAATGAGCTATTAGTTTTATTAGCTAAAGAACCTAGATTTTAGTTTTATCATGTCAAATGAGGACTTCTTATTTTTGGTTTCTTATATATCTATTTCCCCTTCTAATTTTTAATATCTCCTTTTTCATGTTCATTTTAGGTTTATTTATTGATTATTTAATTTTTAATAATATTTTATTTTATCAATTGCTTGCAAATGCAATTTTTAACATTCAATTTTTGAAATTTTGCATTTGAAATTCTCTTTTTCTTTTCCCAGCGTTTCCTCTGTCTGAAAGGGTAAGCAATTATATATATTATATATATATGTATATATATATGTCATACATGTGCAATCATGCAAAATATTGTTCTATATTAGTCAGGTTATAAAAGAAAACATAAACAAAAAACCCAAATATGGAAAAAATTAAGAAAATGAAAAATAGTAGGCTTTGATCTATAATCAGAAGTTTTGCTCTAAAAGTGGTGGCATTTTTTTGATGGAATTGTCTTGGATCATTGTATTTCTGAGAATAGCTAAGTTGCTCAGAGTTGATCATCTTATAATATTGCTGTTCCTGTATACAGTGTTCTCCTAGTTCTCCTCACTTCACTCTGCATCAGTTCATGTAAGTCTTTGCAGGTTTTTTCCTCAAATCATCCTGCTTGTCATTTCTTAGAACACAGGAGTATAGGCTTTAGGCTGAAAGTATGAGGGCTATTGAGCCCTCTTCAGAGCTGCTTTTCACCTTTGATGTCCACCTGAGCTACCTGTCACCTATGGCCTCCAAGAAGCTATAGAATGTACATTGGCCACACCCCAGTAAACCCTTTCGGAGAGTGGACTAAACCAGGGTGAAAATAAGCTCATGCTCATTGGTGAGTAGTGGGGGTCTGCTGGTGGAATGGCTGGAGGAGAACAATTTGTTCCCACAACCATGAAACCAGCTGAAGCAGATGCAGTGGAGAACTTAGAGCTTGGTTAGACATTCAAGATGCCAAGGTCATCCAATGCATCTAGAGCCATTACCAGTTGTCTTAACTCTGTCTTGCTATGCTGGATCATAATAACTTTGGAAGAGAGAGTGAGGCAGTTGACTTCTGCAGCTCTACCTCACTTAAATTAGATATATGCATGCAACATCAACAAAAAAGACTTAGAACACAGTAGTATTCCATTACAATCATATATCACAACTTGTTCACCCATTTTTATAGTTAATGAGAATCTCTCAATTTTCAATTCTTTGCCATCACAAAGAGATCTATTAAAGTAAATATTCCTTTGTAAAAGCTAATTTATTATGTAGTTAAATGAAACTGGAGTGCTGGGAACCCCTTAAAATTGAGGGAATATGCTTGGTGAGTGCTGGATTCAGGACTGAATTTAATTCTTACTCAGTAGAGTCCCACTGATTATCCTTTTTTATTTATTTTTTTTGTTTTGTTTTTTGTAAGGCAAATGGGGTTAAGTGGCTTGCCCAAGGCCACACAGCTAGGTAATTATTAAGTGTCTGAGACTGGATTTGAACCCAGGTACTCCTAACTCCAGGGCCAGTGCTTTATCCACTACGCCACCTAGCCACCCCTTGATTATCCTTTTTTTAAGGACATGAATCTTAACCCCCATCAAAACTCCAAACAATGCCCAATCTCACCTTAGTGACCCCCCAAATAAAACATATCTTCCTTGGAGACTCCAATGACTCCCTGTCCCTGTAGAAACCATTCCACCGTGCCTACAATATTCAATATCCTATAAAAAAAAAACTTGCTCTCCCCTCTACCTACTTCTGGAGTCTGCTTGGACCCAGTTCACTGAACTTTCCTTTAATAAATATCTTTGCATTCACTTTCATTTTTAATGAGGGTTCATGACCTTTCAATGAGGACTTGAGCTAAGGGCATAGATGAAACATAACAAACCTGACCTTCAGGCAGTGAAGGCAAAAGTGGTCATTATAGTACTATGAATAATTAAAATAATGAAGACTCCATGTTCAGCTTTTATCACATCAATCTATACTTCTTTTTCACTCTTAGAATATCTTCAATTGGGGTGGCTAGGTGGCACAGTGGATAGAGCACCAGCCCTGGAGTCAGTAGTACCTGAGTTCAAATTCTACCACAGACACTTAATAATTACTTATCTGTGTGGCCTTGGGCAAGCCACTTAACCCCATTTACCTTGCAGAAAAAAAAAAACAACCTAGAAAAAAAAGAATATCTTCAATGCATAATTATTTTTTGGAGAAACTTTTGCCACAATTTCCTTCACAAACCCAATTTCTAATACTAGTTTTCCCTGTACATGATAGTATACCCCTTTCAACAAAGTGAAAGTCTTAAGGAAAAAAAGATAGAAACAAAGAGATGTAAGGGTGAAGGCTTTTTAAAATATAACAAGGCAGGGATGGCTAGGTGGTGTGGTGGATAAAGCACCGGCCTTGGAGTCAGGAGTACCTGGGTTCAAATTCTGTCTCAGACACTTACTAATTACTTAACTATGTGGCCTTGGGTAAGCCATTTAACCCCATTTGCCTTGCAAAAACCTAACAAAAAAAAAACAAATATAACAAGGCACTCCACTCCAGTTAGGGAATGTGATTTTGGATAACTCAGTTACATATAAAAGCCAGCAGATATAACAAACAGGATAATTATAGCTTCATTACTGAGAGAAATTATTATTAATTATAATTATATATTATATAATCATATATAAATAATTATTCATTATATTGGTTATTATTAATAACAAGTAATTTGGGGAAATCCAGACTTCTCCCCTTCTTCTAAAATCTCCTGATTTTAAAAATTCAGTCTCTTGAAAGACATTGCTTACCCCACCCTGATAGGACAGTCAATGTGTTCAGCTCAGGTTGGGTGGGAGTATAAATTCTTTGAATAAGTGGCCCAAAACTGGGGGTAGTAGATAAGTTTTTCTGTCCAAAGGTGACTTGATGTCACCCTCAGCCCCTCATTTTAATATAGAGAACCTTTTATTGTGTTTACCAGTCAGAATTGATTGTTATTCCTCTTTCAAAAGAACTTATAAGCTCTGAACCTGCCTCCATGGTGATCTTTTGGTCTAAGAGAGATGGCCAAATGACCATTCTTTTAACCTTTAATAATGTGCTGGCCTTAATAATAAAATGATTAAATTACCCAGAAGGTATGTCTCTAACCTTTTTGATCATCACATTCCTGGTCCTCTGCTGCTCATTTGCTTAATAGAGAGAAAGGTTTTGTTAAGTACTCTGTATAACCAACTATCATAAGTGAGGATGAGATCTCTCACTGAGGGAACTCAACTCTTGTAAGGCAAGCCATTTGGCCTGGATATTAATATAAATGTTCGTTAATCATAGTGGTCCAGCTTAACTGGATAAGGCTCATATTTGGATATTTACTTAGTACTGGTTATATAATCATGCTAGAAGTACAGTCCCTATATGTAATCTGGGTGCCAGATTACACATCTCATTTATATGATACCTATGTAAATCTCAGATTTGGTATTATACTGGTTTAGTTCTATGCCTCCATAAATGTTCAGGTTAGGTAGGGGTCAGAACATTAGGCTGGACTAGGCAGGCAATGTGGACAGCAGACAGCACATTGTGGAAAGCAGACTGTGCAGGGAACAGTGGGCTGTAGGACATGAAAACATAAAAAGAAAAAAAAGCACAAAAGGGCTTCAATAAGGCTAAACTGTTTCCATGTCTCCATGGGAAGATGATACTCATAATTATTAAGAATTATATCTGTATTAGTGCAGCTAGTATTATACTATATTATACCTCTAACAGTGGAGGGGAAAAAAAGGATGGGTGGGAGCCTTTACTCTCATTAGAATTGTCTCAAAGAGCTACATAAGCACATAGAAATTCATCTCCCCCAGACTAGGAGGAGAAGTAGATTAAGAATTTGGGGAACTGATAAGCAACTTGGGCTATGCAAATAGATTTATGCATAGATTTGACCTTGTAACCTCCCATAGTCTAGACTATACAATAAAAAGATATAAATCTCTCCAAGCTTTCTCAGTATTCTCTTGGTTTCTGAATAAAGAAGTTGCAAAGCAACAAGGATGGGATTTGTTTGAAACATCCTGCTCCCAGCAATTAGGTAAGGACTTGCATTTGACATAGAAGTTTTGACAGGATCTGATTTACATCTCTGAAGCAGAAAGAGTAGTAGTAGTAGTAGTAGTAGTAGTAGTAGTAGTAATAGTAGTAGTAGTAGATGACAGAGGTTCAACCTTCCCAAATTCTGCCTTTCAAGTGACAAACTTCATAGGTAAGGTTCTGTTGGAGAATAATTGGGAAGACTTCTACCAATCCTGGACTAAGGGTCTGCCCTTTCTGAAAAATATAGTAGTAATCTAGCTGAAAGAGTACTCAACTGGATCACTTGATCCTAAAGGTAAGAGATTGCAGTGGTCCCTCTAAAACAGAGCCCAAGAAGTCTAGTGGATTGAACCATCTAGTAGAAATGACATGCTTTATGAGAAGCCAAAAGTCCAGTAGCATAACAAATCATCTAGCAAAGCTGAGTTGTGATAGGATAAGGGATTTGAGAGTAGAGGATAATACAGAATTTAATAGCTGATGTAGTCAGCACAATTGTGGGACTTTAGTAGCTTATGAACAGAACTCAGAGGAGACAGATGGTACCAATTATCTAGGACTGAGATTTGGTAAGGGATGAGCAATGATAGGACAAGGAATTTGAGAGCATAGGACAGTTCAGAATAAAAGGCATACTATCCCTATTGGCTTTTAAGGAATATTGCGGTCTTTTATACTTGCCAGTTTATCTCCTCAACAAACAGTAGATACCTGACTCTACTTCTCTGCCCCTGCAAAACAAAACAAACCCAATCCCATTACAAATAGTGAACAGGAAATTAACCATTTATCCAAACACACAAAAATTAAAGCAGTTATACAGATTAATAAATGATGTAAAAGATCAAATAAGCTCTTTTCCTATGAGCAATACAAGAACCTAACTCAAACAAGAAAAATCTCATGAAAAAAGATCTGTTTTAGCATTCTCTAGAATTTCAAGCTATCTCAGAGACATGATAGGGTTCGCTCTCCATGCATTCCAAAATCTTTCTTTCTTCCTTGGAGTATCCTTTTCTTCTACCACCTTGATTCAAGCTCTCATCACTTCTCCCCAAAATTATTGCAATGACTTTCTTATTGCTTCCCCTGCCTAAAGTCACTCCCTTTTCTAGACTAACAATCCCACAGTGGCTATTTATTTTCCTTAAATGTAGATCTGGAATCTGACTCTACCAGGAATCACAAGATTTGGTCTTCAAAGACTGGCTATTCAACTGGGTATATCATTTTTTAATAATGACAATAATAATAATAATAATAATAATAATAATATGATATTAATGATAACGATAGTCATCCTTCAGTTTAGAAAAGAAACATTCCACTAAGCAATTGGTGGAATGACTTTCACAATTATGCTTATTAGAGTGAGGGGTGTGTTGTACAAAGCATCCTTCTCACTTATCTTTTCCAGAACCTTTCCACCCCATGGCCTGATTTGATAGAAAACAGGACTATTGGTGAAGGTATGGATACTTTAGGAGTCTCTTGACCTGTGAATTGGTTTCTCTTCCTCCCATACCAGCAAGGTACCTTGACACTCTGAGACTGAGGCTTCAGAGAACCCATGGGATATATTCCAGATGAGCAATTTGCAAATCTTAAAATGCTATATTAATGTCATCAATTATGTTTTTTAATAAGACTTAGAGGAAACCTCTAAGACACTGGAAAGATGCCACATGGCAGTCCTGTGAGAAAACATGGATGAAGACTTCATACTGCTGCCATAGCTAGGGTGGGGAGATCAGAAGGAGACAACTGTGGTTCATTTTAGGTGACAAAATCACAAGACTCTCTGGCTCAGGAGGGTAAGAAAACTGTAGACTTTAATTCCCAGGTTATTCAGATTACTATAAAAGGTTCAAGGGTCCACAGTTTACTACAAAAAGTTCACAAGTTAGGTTCTTTAACAAGGTAAAGAAGGTGAGTTTTTAAGAAGATAATAAGATTAAACAAGGAAGAGACAGTTACAAGTTAGGCTGGGGGAAAATAGCAAGGACAAATAAGAAAGGGAAACAGCCAGAGACAGTGACTGAGTTTGGATCATCATAGATTCAGGATGGAGAAAGAAAGGGGAAAGGAACAGGGGCCAGGTCACATAGAGAGAAAAGGGCAGGGCAAAGCAGAGCAGAGGGTCAGACCCTCTTTAAGTACACTTCTCTGGTGGGAGGAATGGGTGGCATTTAAGGAATGGTTAACATCTGGTGTGAAGTAGAGTCTACTGAGCATGCTCCTAATATCTGGTATAAGGAAGCATCTACTGGGCCTGCCCCAGGTGATTGTACATGACCAAAGTCAGGAATATGAGTGACTACTGTTAACAGTATAGAAAAAAATTACACGATTTGTTTCCTATACAAAAAGGAAATTACATTATTTCTCTGTCTGCTGAATTCTCCAGCTCCAATTGGATAAGGAGGCATAGATGAATTTTTCGTCAATGAAGAAAATGCACACATTGAAAAACATCATGAACTTATTGAAATATTAAGGTGGTTGGGATCAACATTGAACTTTGGGAAACTATATCTGGAAGTCATTCGTAAAATTGATTAGAAGGAGATAAAAAGAAATTCTAGTTATGAATATCAGTCATGATGCCTAGAAGAAGGGTGGTAGTAATGGAAATGGGGAGAAAGAGGATATGAGAATAATATTGTGAATGAAGAATCAACAGGATTTGGCATGAAATTGAATGAGAGAATGAATAAGAATCAAATATAATTCTAAGCCAGGGTGACTGGGAGAATAAATAAAATTATTACTGTGAACAGAAAAGTTAGAAGGGAGACCTGACTTGGGAAAAATTGAAAGAGCTGGGTTCTGAACATTTTGATATTAACTTTGTATGACATCCAAGTAAAATCATTCAATCTAACCCTTACTTGACAAGGGTATAGGGTTGTGTTCAGGGAAAACTAGTATCTCTAGTTTGAATGCTACCAAATCCTTTTTTAGGGCTTTTGGTGTCCCCTTGATCCACCCAACTCTCATCCATGACTCCAAGAACCTGTAGCATACACAGTGACCAGTTACTGGTTATCCATTTCAAAGATGGGCTACCCTAGGTTGGGCTAACCAAGGGGTCTCAAACCCATTGGTGAGTTAGGGGAATGTCTGCTTAAGCATATGAAGACTTCTCCTGGTGAAATAGGTGGAAAAGAACAGTTTGTTCCAATGGCCAAGAAGGCAGCTGTAGCAGACACTGTGGAGTGCTTCTTAGAGCTTGATTAACATCAGAGATGCCAAGGTCATCCACTGCAACTCAAGTCATCACCATTTGTCTTGACTTTGTCTTCCCACTGAACTGTGATGTCTCTAGAAGAGGGAGTGAGGTTGACCACTTTGAACAACTTTGGCTCACCTAAATCACTCATATCATTTTACCAGTTTTACTTATCTCAAAGTCCTGGATAACAAGCAAATAAAGATACAGATATACTGGGAGCTGTAGTCACAACCCTGCACATCAGTGACCCAGGCCAGAGGTCATCTTCTCTGGACTGAAGCAGCAGTGGGATTCAGCAGGTCTGAGCACCCTTTTAAGAATAGCACTGTTCACCACCTGATATGAGGAAGAGGCTAGACCTAGACAATAGCTAGGGATTCCACCCTGTGTTCAAAACACACACACACACAAAAAAAAGTACACAAAAATTGGGACAGCTTGGTGGTGCAGTGGATAGAGCCCTGGAGTCAGGAGGACCTGAGCTCAAATCCAGACTCAGATACTCAATAATTACCTAGCTGTGTGACCTTAGGCAAGTCACTTAACCCTATTGCCTTACAAAAAAAAATGTACAAAAATTTCTGCAAAGATAATTCCTCTACTATTAGTATATGGAATGTGTACACACAACACAAAATCTAGTAAACCTGAAAGATGAACAGCTCTTGTTTTGAGAGAACTCAGCAGATATTATACCCCAATTGCAGCCCTGAGTGAAACAAGGTTTTCAAATGAAGACTAGCTTACTGAACTCAGAGCTGTATACATATTTTTCTGAGTTAGCCACAATGAAGGGGGATAACATGAAACTGGTCTTGCAATCAAAACTAAACTAGTCAACAAGCTAGTTGCCTAACAAAAGAAGTGAAATAACAGGTTCATGACAGTACAATTGCCACTTGCAGGAAAACACCACACCACCATCATCAGTGCCTAGGCTCCCACCACGAAGAACCCTGATGATATCAAAGAAAAGTTTTATGAAGACCTAGAGACCCTTAGCATCAATATGCCAAAAGAGGACAAGTTCATAACTCTAGATAACTTTAATGCTAGAGTAGTCTCAGACTACCAGACATGATAGGAAGGGCTTGGGGAAAATGGAGTTGGAAATAGCAACAGCAATAGTCACTTACTACTGGGGTCTTATGTAGCTAAAGATCTTTCCATCACACTATCTTCTGTTTACCTAAACACAATAAGGCTTTGTGGATCCACCCACACAGAAAACATTGGCATTTAATGGACTATGTGATTGTTAGGGAAAGAGGGAGTTTGTGAGAGTGATGGAGGCAATGTGGAGTACAGAGTGCTGGACAATCATAGACTTATCTTCACCAAGCTAAATATTTGCATTAAACAGATGCAACATCCCCAAGGCAAAATGACTACTAGAAGAATTAAAGTCAAGAGATTAGGGTGGCTGGGTTGTGCAGTGGATAAAGCACTGGCCTTGGAGTCAGGAGTACCTGGGTTCAAATTTGACCTCAGACACTTAATAATTACCTAGCTGCGTGGCCTTGGGCAAGCCACTTAACCCCATTTGTCTTGCAAAAACCTTAAAAAAAAGTCAATAGATTAGAGCAGTTCTCTGAGCTGGAATAGTTTGTTGCTAATTGGCAACTACGGGATAGAAAAGGAGTGGGCTGCTTTCAGAAATTTGGTGTGCAGCACTACATTTGCTCACCTGAAAAATGATGGGGAAATAAAAAAGTTGATAAAGGAAAAACAAAAACTACAGGATTTACCAGTAGGGCAATTCATCCATCTCTAAGAAGCCAACATTTAATTGCATCAAAAGTAAAATACAAACGAAACTTAGAGAAATGTGGGATTCTTGGCTCCTTAAGAAGGCAGATGAAATTCAATTCTATGCTGATAGTAAATTTTATGATGCCCTGCAAGCTATTTATGGACCACAGTCCTATGGTGCATCTCAACTACCAGTGCGGATAGAGCCACATTGATTAGTGATAGGGACTTGGTCCTAGAGAGATGAACCCTTCCGTAGTATTCTAAGCAGTTAGTCTTCAATCAATTTGCCAACTGACCATTTACCTTAGATTGACGTCACTTAAACGAAGAAGTTTTTGAATGCCATTAGACTTCTTTCATGTGGCAAAGCTCCTGGTGCTAATTCTTTTCCAGCTGAAATTTACAAGGTGGATGGTTCACAGTTCATACAACAACTGAGATTTTTCAGGTTATCCCCCAGAAATTCAAGGATGACTCCATTATCCATCTCTATAAAGGTAAAAGGAATCAATTGTTCTGTGACAAGCATAGGGTGGGTGGGGTCTCTCTCTCTCTCTCTCTCTCTCTCTCTCTCTCTCTCTCTCTCTCTCTCTCTTAGTTTTTGCTAGCAAGATTCTCACCAGAATAAAATAATCCTTACTTAATAAGCTAATCTTTCACCTGGAAGATGGTCATCTCCCCAAGAGCTAGTGTGACTTCAGAAAGAGCTAAAGAATGGTTGATATGGGGGCAACTAGGGCATGCAGTGGATAAAGCACTGACCCTGGAGTCAGGAAGACCTGAGTGCAAATCCAGCCTCAGACACTTAATAATTACCTAGCTGTGTGACCTTGGGCAAGTCACTTAGCTCCACAGCCTTGGAAAAAAAAAAGAATGGTTAACATGGTGTTTGCTACAACTCCAGAAGAAATGCCAAGTGCAGAAGAGAGAACTAAACATTTGTAGATCTGACCAAAGCCTTTGATAGCATCAGTCTTGAGGACTTATGGAAAATTAAGTCAAAATTTGGTTGCTCAGGGGGATCTAGGTGGTACAATGGATAGAGAGCACAGGTCCTAGAGTTAAGAGGACCTGAGTTCAAATCCAGTCTCAGAAACTTAATACTTACCTACCTGTGTGACCTTGGGCAAGTCACTTAACCCCATTGTCTTGCAAAAAAAAAAACGATTGCCAGAAGAAATTCATCAGTATTGTATGTCATTTCCACAATGGCAAGCTGGCCTGGGTAACAAATAATGTTTGATGCTCTTGCACTTTCCTAGTCACCAATGGAGTGAAACACAGCTATGGGCTTGGTCCCACACATGATGTTTTTAGCTATATTGTCAAATACCTTCAATGAGGTTAAACATGGTATCAAAGTTAGCTACTATAAACTGATGGCAAATTCTTCAGCCTAAAAAGACTACAAGCCAAGTTCAAAGTGAAGGGAGTGTTGGTACATGAATTTTTGTTTGCAGATGATTGTGCACTCTGAAGCTGAGATGCAGCAAAGCACACAGATCAGTTCTCTGCTGCTCAAGTTAATTTTGGCCTAACAATAAACACCATTAAAAACACCATCCATATGTGGAACCATCAATTACAGCAAATGGAGAAGCTTTAAATACTGTGAATAAGTTCACCTCTCTTGGCAGTGTACTTTTTAGGGATGTACACATGGATAATGAGGTTGACACACAGTGCCAGAGCTAACTCAGTCTTTGGGAAGCTCTGAAGGGAAGAATGGGAGAGAAGTGGTATTAGACTAACTACCGAACTGAAAGTCTACAGAACTATTGTGTTGACCCCCCCTTGAATTCTTGTAAAACCTGGACAGTCCACTAGCACCATGCCAAGAAACTGAACCATGTCCATTTGAATTGTCTTAGGAAGATTCTGAAGACCACCTGATGGGATAAGATACCAGACACTGAGGTCCTTTCTTGAAGTAAACTGCCAACCATTCAAATTGAACTATAGAAAGTACAATTCCTATGGGTCAGCCATGTTGTTCAAATGCTAAATATACATTTGCCAAAAAGACTGTTTTACAAAGAACTCATACAGGGCAAGTGTTCACATGATAATCAGGAAAAAACAATACAAAGACACTATCAAAGTCTCTCTTAAGAGCTTTGGAATTGATTATATGACATGGAAGACATTGGCACAGGATTGCCTAACATGGTGTGCCCTTATCAAAGAAGGTATCATGCTCTCTCAGCAAAGCAGAATTATAGTAACTCAAAAGAACAGAAGATATGCAAATTCAGAGAATCCACCTCAAATATTCACATGGACTATTGTGCCCAGTCTGTGATAGAGCATTCTGAGTTCATATTAGTCCAATCAGTCACAGCTGGACACGCTATAACTTGACTCTACCATAGTGATGTAATTTTGGTCACCTTCAAGGACAACAAACAACAGCAGGACTTGACCCTTGAATTCCCTCTACAATATTCTCAGCAATATTCTCCATCACAGCTTTAAAATTCTCATAAATAAAAAAGCTAGATGATGGCCAGAGTCAAAAAGACCTAAATTAAAAGCTGGCCTCAGACACTTAACCAAATAACCTTGGACAAGTCATATAACCTTATCTGACTCAGTTTCCTCATCTGCAAAATGCTGATAAGAGCACTTACATCCCAGAGTTTGTTATGCAGAGAAAATGAGTTCATATTAGGCAATCTTAAAGCACTTCATAAATGCTAGCTATTATTTTTATTATGATTATTGTTATTATTGTTATCATCACCATAATCTCCAGAACCAACTCATTCAATTTTTGGAATCAGCAATGGCTAATTATTTATTAAATAATATAATATAAAAAAATTTTGATATTATAAATTATATAATAATATAATATAAATTATATAATATTAGATATATATTATATATTATAAATTATTAAGTTTATATTGAATTTTAAAAATTTCTCTCAGGGGTACCTGGGAAGTAAATAAGTATTTCTATAACATCTACTGTTTGGCAGGCATTTTGCTAAAGACTTTTAAAATATTATCATTTTTGGGAGGGACAGCTAGGTGACACAGTGAATAGATCACCGGCCCTGGAGTCAGGAGTTCCTGAGTTCAAATCCAGTCTCAGACACTTAATAATTACCTAGCTGTGTGATCTTGGGCAAATCATTTGACTCCATTGCCTTGCAAAAAAAAAAAATTATCTTTTTGTATACTCATAAAAACCCAGAGATAGATAGATAGATAGATGAGAGAGAGAGAGAGAGAGAGAGAGAGAGAGAGAGAGAGAGAGAGAGAGAGAGAGAGAAAGAGAGAGAGAGACTATTATTTTCCCATTTCAAAGTAAGGAACCTGAGGCAGAGGTGAAGTGACTGACCAAGGGTCATACAGCTAGTAAGTGTCTGAAGGCAGATTTGAAGTCAGGTCTTCCTGACTTTGGGTCAGCAGTCTATTCATTATACTGTTGTGCCTCTTCTCCAGCTAAATATTCCTAGTTTTTGGCATGAGTTTGAATCCTTATGCTATCTTGCTCACCTTTTTTTACATACTCTCCAACTTGTCAATGTTATGCTCAAAATTCCCAGTCCCAAATGGAATACAATACTCTAGATGGTAGTCTTATCATTGTAGAACAATAGAACTATCATCTTAGCAAAGAAGGGGAAGAATTCCAATTCTTTCTTCCCAAATTTTACTTTTGAGTCTTTTTTTTTCCTAACCAGGTCAACATATTCATCTTTTCCATTCCAACCTCCAAGAAAAGAAAGAAACTTGACACAAAGTCATGATTTGCTCATGTCACATTTACTTTATTGATGGCCAATGATGGTTTTCTTACATTGTGGTGAATCTATGTTAGAAATTTTAAGATTTTGAGAAAGATAGTCTGAGACATACAGCCTTGTGAGATCCCAGTGGGAATTTTAAGCCTTTATGTTATGATGTAACTCTCTCACAGAATCTCCAAAGCTGTGTAACACCAATTTCTTGCTGTCAAATGAAGCATTGCTAACAGAAACTAACATCTTTACTCTAGGGATACACCTGTCTTAAAATATAGCTGTGACCTGCATATTGTGTCATACATATATATATATATATATATATATATATATATATATATATATATATAAGGAACCTTTGAATTACTTGGAGGTAATATTACTCCCCACTATTTCTAGTTCAATTTTTCTTCACATTGTTCAGCTCAGTTGTTGATTCTTCTTCATTTAGTTTATTGGAGGTTAACACCAGGAACATTCTCAATCACTTGAAGATATTTAAAAAAAAGTATAGGACAATGGCTATTTTGGCAAACCAGCCAGGTGATGGGATTTGGGTTTTTAACATTTAGATCTTAAGTTATCACTAACATCACAGCTCTTTGGGTTTTTAGGCCTCAAGGCCCAATGTCTCAGACTTTCTCAGACCTTCATCCCATCTAAGAAAATGAAAATAACAACAAAAAAAGAGGGGATAGAGCAGAGGAAAAGAAACAACCCTGACTTTTCTACATTTTTCCCCTGGTATCTAAGCAATGACTTTGTGAGTAAATCTGTAGATAGGAGCAGCCCATGTGACTCACATTGCCTCAGCCTAGGATGAGGGAGCCAAGGTGGGCTTCTCCTCCCGAGACACAGGGATGGATCTATCACTGTGGCTTGAATCCATATTAGCGTGACTCTTGGGACCTGAGAAGGTCAGCATGCCATCAGCAGAGAGAGAGCAGGAAATGGAGGCCTGGTCCACATTGGAAGGCAGGCGGTATCGACGATGGAATTCACGGGAAATATAACCATGGTCATCCTGGTAGAAGGCAAAGGTAGGAAAGAATGATTATTCAAAGGCAGAGAACCATCCATTGTTTCCTATCACTATTGGAATTTCATGCCTAAGAATTCTCAATCTATAATGATTTTATGTAATTAGTTTGATGGCTATATGTAACACATACACTGCATATGTGAAGTAGACATAAAACTACTACAATTCTCTAATGAGGAGAGAACTCACACATCCCAAACAAAAAATTATTATAGTCATTTGTTCAGGGAATAAAGATGATGAATTTACAAGGTACTACACTTTTCTGTAGGACTTTGTATTTTCCCCTGAAGACAGCATCATTGAAAGAATTGGAAAATAACTACACCTCATTGAAGATTAGGGCCTCTTCTTAAGTCTCATTGATTGAAATAAATTGATTAAGTTAAGCACTAAGCCTAGAGTCAAGAACTGAATTTAAATTTGACCTCAGACATTTCCTAGTTGCCTGGCACTTGGCAAGTCACTTGACTTCTGTCTCAGCTTCTTTGACTGTAAAATAATCATAACAACTTCCTCCAGGGTTGTTGTGAGGATCCAATTTCTAAAGCACAATTGAGATAGATTAGAGAGCAGCAGAACTAGAATAAAATTTGGGAGAAGTGTAATCTAGAAATACACACCAGTCTCCCTTAATGGAGAGCTATTAATGGTAGCCTTGGGGGCAGAAGCATAATGTAATGACATCCACTCTTATCCAGAAAGCCTGAAAAGAAGTCTTTGAGGGACAGTGGTGAAATCTGGACCCTGGATTTATGCACCTGTACATGAAAAATGTAACCTTAGCCCCAGAGATATCAGATTGAGAGGGGAACCCTATGCCTCCATTGGGGGGGAGTACCTGAACTTCAACCTTTTGAAGGAATAACACAAAAATCTCTAATTCTAGACTCCTGAATAGAGAAATGGATATTTCCTACAAAAAGTTTTAAATCTAGAATTCTAAAGAGAAGAGAGTATGGTTGGATACTGACAGCCATTTGAGCAAAAAAAAAAATTGTGAGTGTGATCCTATAGCTGAAGGATTCTCAAGGGACTGAGTCACAAAATGGGGGAGCAAAAGATGTAGATGTTGCCTTCTACAACTAAAAATGATCTGGAAAAAATTCAGGGTCAAAGGAAAAAGGGTTTCCTCTCTACTAAGCTCAAATTTGTTCCTCTTGGGGCAGCTAGGTGGTGCAGTGGATAGAGCACCAACCCCGGAGTCAGGAGGACCTGAATTCTAATGTGAACTCAGACACTTAGTAATTACCTATGTGACCTTGGGCAAGTCACTTAACCCCACTGCCTTGCAAAAATAAAAAAAAAATTGTTCCTCTTCCTGTACTAAGGACATTTTCCTACTATGTGCTTAAAGTAGAACCATTAGGTGTATTCCTGAAGTGAAAATGGAACTCATTAGGATATGGAATAGAAGAGATTGTTGCAAGTTTAGCAACCTCAAATTTCCCTTCCAAGTATGATTCAATCAAAAGAGTCATGACCTGACCCATAAAAACTCTTGAATGTCCACCACAGTCAGATTATAATGTAATTGAGAAATGTTAAACAAAATAAAAGTATAAAATATTATTGAGAATGTTAATTTGTGGTATTATGTCAATTTGCAGGATATGGGTATCTGTTTCTATTTGAGTTTGATATCACTGAACCAAACAATTTATTATGATGCTATGTCCCTGGAGACCTTTATAGGTACACCAGGGGTATTGTTAGAAGGTTGGGGAAGATCACAGTCACCAGAAATGTGGATAGAATTTCAATTGTTTATAGAATACTGTGATTATGGGTTTTCTAAATTTTTGTAGAGTTAAAAGATTACTCTCTAGACCAGGTAGGGGTGGGGAAACTTTTTTTTTTTGCCAAGGACCAAAAACTTAAAAATTAGTCTGCTATATTTGGTCAAATGTTCAATTAATTCACCCTAAAAAGCTCTTAGATTTATCAGATCAAATGATTTCATGGGTCTTATACCAATCACAGGTAAGACAATTACCTGCCCCTGCTCTAGACAAGGTTTGTTGTTATATTAAGAGCTTGGAAAAGGTCTTGAAAAAGTTTTACCCACAGACCTAGAAACAAGCTATATTTCAATATTTGCCAGAGAAATATTTTGAGAGGGAAAAAAAGTGAGACAGAGAGATGACTTTTTAGAATTCAATATTGGATCCTGTTCTAGCAAACTCAAAACTTGGGGTTTAGGGCCATAGATTATATTAGGAGATTTAGTTTCTCTCTTTAAAACTCTGTTGGAAGTAGTTACTGGCTGGTAACATCTCTATTTCAAAGCAAGAAATTCCATAAAAATGGAATCTTTACAGTAGTTTTCTTAGGTCTTTTTTAATATAGTCATTTTTATGACCACGATTTTGGTTCTTCTAATTATATCAATTTAATTCTTGAACTTAAAAAATGCTTCATTAAAAATTAATACACAAATATGGGGCAGCTAAGTTGTCTGATGAATACAGCACTGGATTTGGAATCAGGAAGACTCCTCTTCCTCAAACACTTAGTAGTTGTTTGACCCTGGGCAAATCACTTAATACTGTTTGCCTTAGTTTCCTCATCTGTATAACTAGTATAACTAGCAAAAGAAATGGCAAGCTCCTTCAGTACTTTTGACCAGAAAAATCCTAAATGGAGCCACAATAAGTCAGATAAAACTGAAATGATTCAATAATATATATATATATATATATATATATATATGAATACACACATAAATACACACAGATGGTTAGAACTTATAGCAATAATGTAACATGGGAATGAAAAGTCCCACCTAAGTGAAATTAGTTTCAAGTCTCTTGAATGGTTTCTAATTTTGAAGATACAATTACATCTTTTCTACAAGCTGAAGATGTCAATTAAATAAGATGGAGAAATGTCTCATTGACTAGATGAAATTAAAGTTATCCAAGGAATTAAATTAAATTAAAATGTCCTAGGAATACAGAAAGATAGCAGAAATAAGACTTAAGATGGCATGATTTTTTCAGGTAATGAAGTTAGGGAATTTTTCAAGTTCTTCATATTTCAGAAAAAAAACTATAACTTTGAGAAGGATATTAAGACTTCTATTGACATTCAATTACATTTCAATTAAATGAAATCATTTAAATACTATACAGTCTTACTTCAATTTGGCACATCACGTGTGAAAAATTTCCAAATCTAAGACCAAAGTTATTTGTCCTTCTCATTTTTGCTAGACATTCTGCCATGTGAAAAATCAGATATCCTGTGTCTGCTTTAGATAGCATACTTGATTTAGTTTTCCCTGGATCAAAACACAGTTCAGTGTTTGATTGTGAAAGTTCAAGATATAGCTGAACAATTCTACGGTATTCCTGTTTAAATTTAATTTAAGAATAAATCACATGTCATACAGTTGACACACTTTGGGATACTAATATTAATAAAGAATCTTGGGGGCAGCTAGGTGGCACAGTGGATAGAGCACCAGTCCTGGAGTCAGGAGTCCCTGAGTTCAAATCCAGTCTCAGATATTTAATAATTAACCTACCTGTGTGACCTTGGGCAAGTCACTTAACTCCATTGCCTTGTTAAAAAAAAATAATGAATCTCAATATTTGCTCATGGTCTTTCAATCATGAGCCTTAAAGGTAATTCTGCACAATTCAAACATTTATTAATCATCTATTTATTAAGAAAGGAAATGTTCTAGACTCTGAGAATGCAAAGACAAAAATAATAGCACAAATCTTAGCTCATTTAATTAAATCATTCTCTTGGAAAAAGAGACACCTTTGATATAACAGATAGGGCATAAGACTTGGAGACCCATCAACTCATGTATGACCCAGTCACATCACAATCTTCATGAATCTCAGGCACCTTTCTAAGACTATAAATTATGATTAGGTTTTTATCTGCCTTCAGGTAGAAGTTCCCACATGAGGAAATCACAGGTCCTTTATGTATTGAAATATTTTCCTGGCAGTCAAATAGGCTGTTGGAGCAACCAAGATATAAAACTGGAAAGTTTCTGCAAAGTGCTTTAACCTCCATTTGCAATGGAAACATATTTGAACAATACTGACACTTGTAGGTTGGTGATCTGTCAGACTGCCCAGTTGATAATCATTTACATAGTTTTGTTTTATCTTCTAAGAGATTTTTGATGATGTAATGTGACCCTCAGAAGAACTTTGTTTAATTTAAATAATTCATTCACTATCCTATTTTTTCTAACTCAACTTTTCCTCTTTCTTAATTCAACTAAAGGATTTCAAAAAGATAATGACAAACCACAAATGGTTTACTAATGACAGATACTAATGACTTTTGTCTTACCTGCCTTTCACTATGCTTCCCATGAATTTCCACAAAGTCATCCAACACCTTCACAGTCAAGTCTTCAGGTGAGAAGTGTTTTACATCCAGGAAGATAACAAATTTATCTCGGTCAGATCTCACCTGAAATTAAAATGTCATATATAGATTTACCAACCATCCACAAAACATGTTAGTGGACAGGGAACAATTCTCTTCCATGTTCCCTGAGATGGATTGTAGAAAGCTAAAGGAATTAGAATAGATCCATTTTTAAGATAGGGGTTGTAGAGTAAGAGACCAAAAGCAAAATGAGATGCATGTAGTTATTTGGTGAATCTGGTCTTCATAGACAAACTCAAATCTTTAAGTTCCAAAAAGAATTACTATTTTCTTAATAATAAGTTTTTAATTGGTTTGTTTATTTTGTCTAAGTGGCATAATTGTCTCCACTCTGCAGTTTCTTTGCATATCTCTACAGTATTACCATCGCTATCTTGTCAAGAGTGTTAAATAACTGTATTCTTGATTCATTTTAATACTCAAGAATCTTTCTGTTTCAAGTGATAGGTGAATCTAATTATTGCTGTGGCATATTTTCACATAGCACATCTTTCTTTTGAGCATTTACATATCACTCTAATACTAACAGAATCATTGTGGCATAATGGGTTGCACAATTAGAGATTAGAGTCAAAAAGGCCTGGGTTCAAGTCATATTTTTGACACTTTAGCTGAGTGACCATGGAAAAGTCATTTACCTTCTCTGAGCATCATTCTTCTCATTTATGAAAGGCTACTAGTCTTTAAAGAACTTACTTCACAGGATTTTTGTGAGGATCAAATGAAGTAATAACATGTATCAGCACCTTGCCATCTTTCAAATGCTCTATAAATATCAGCTATTTTTATACATCCTTTATTCAATTAGCCCTCTTGTCAGTCTTCTAGATTTTTGTAGGATTACTTTTGGTGCATTTTTTTTAGTGCAGGCACTGGATAATTCTACTAACTCAATAGGGATTTGCCAGAGAGGAAACCCTAGATCAACTGGTTTGCAGGATACAAGGAAGCACCCACCCCCAGCCTGGCTTTCACAGCCCAGAGCAGACAACCGGGGAAGCAGCTGAACACAAACAACTTGCATTTGCCAACAACTTGCCTTGGTAGGGTTGTTCTTGGGGTTTCCAGCATGTGGTTTGTGCATTTCAAACCACACATGGGTCATGAGCTGATGGGAGGAAAAGAGAACGGTCGTGCTCAGTTTGGATTTATCTTCAGCTCCCCCCTTCCCAGGGACATGGAGTAGACTGCACAGTTCTGCTGCTGCACTATTTCGCCATTAGAGGGGAAATCATGCAGCTAGAGGTAAACAATGCTAAGTAGCAAGCACCAGTTCTGTTTTGGCTTGACCAAGCGGAGACATCTATCAATCTGAGAATTCAGAGGGGAATTTGGGAGAGGGGAATAAGGCTGGTCAGTGCACCTGCTTATGTGCAACAAGAATAACAGAGCCTGAGGACATCAGTCTAAATATAGTGTAAGCTACTGGAGCAGACACATTATCAAGCCATATTTTCCTCCTACATAAAGTCTCTGGGTCATCATGACCTCTGACTGGCTATAAGAAAACTGAAAAAGGGAAAGAGTAGCTGCTGTGGGAAAAAAAAAAAATTCTTACCTCAGAAATGCCTGATTCCAACACAGTTCTGAAGAGTGACTGCCTGTAGTAAGGGCTGATGGTGGAGGAGAGGAAAGGCAGGAGGTCATATTCAAAAAGACCTTCTCCAAAAAACTGGTCAAACAAGCGGCTTGGATATAAGGATCCAAGAGCACGTTTGAACCAGGGGTGCTGGATAGTTATGTCCATGTTTCTTCCTGCTGGTAACAAGGTGGAGAGTTGAGAAGACAACACAAGCACTTTAGGGAGAGTGATGTTGTTCCCTGGGCTGCATAGCATTGAGCTGCAAAATGCCCCTTATTTATACCTCTTTGACTGAATGAAGGGATTTAGTGGGATTTTTTTTCTGAAAAGACATGAGCTCATAGTGAAGGCATTCCAGTCAGCAGAAATGCACAGGAAAACCTGAGTGTGACAATCTGGGCAGAATTCAGGTTTCCCTGAATGATGGCTGCATTCAATTTTCTAGGTTTGTCTCTTTCCAGATAGAGCAGGTGTATTGTCAGTCAGTTTAGACGCAAATCATAGTCTTGCTTTCTCTTCAGTTGTTTGTTTTTCCCCATCAAATTCACCTAGGAGGAATTACTATTTGAGTGTTTTTTCATGTATTATATTCATGTTTCGGGAAAGTAACATTTTTAGTGCATACTTATAAGCTCTCATTGATATTTATAAATTCTTCAAAGAATCAGATGATGGGAAGCAACCTCAAGAAATTACCTCATCCATTTAACCCTAGTTCTGTTGAGGAAACCATCCTTTCTTCCAGTCATTCAAGTATTTAACCTTGGAGTCTTCCTTCACTTTTCCTTCTCCCATATATCCATTTAGTTACCAAGCCTGATCAATTCTATCTTTCACATCCATTCCCTATCAAAGTCACTATCATAAGGGTCAGTACATTATCAACTTTCTCTGAAAGAATATTCACATATTAATTGTTCTCCCTGCCTCCAGTCTCTGCCCTCTCCAATCACCCAGCTGCCAAAATAATCTTGTCATGTGTATGCCTGTGAAAAGTGGATAGTCTAGTAGTACCACATATATTTAAATTGTCTTAAGAAGATTCTGAAGATCACCTGGCAGGATAAAATACCAGACTCTGAGGTCCTTTCTCAAGCCAAACTGACAAGTATTCAAATGTAACTACGAAGAGTGCAACTCCAATTGCATAGCATGTTGTTTGAATGCCAAACATAATTTGCCAAAAGAACTTTTTTATGGAAAACTCACACAGGTCAGGAAAAATGATACAGGAACACTATGAAGATCTTTCATAAGAACTTTGGAATGATTGTGCAACATAGGAGACACTGGTACAGGACCACCCAGCAAGGCTTGCCCTCATCAGAGAGGTTCCTGTGCACAAAATTGAAACAGGTTAAAGAAAACATAAGAAGTGCAAGTTTAAAGTACCCACCCGAGGTGTTCACATGGATTGTGCCCAGACTGTAGAAGAGCAATCTGAGCTCATATTGGGCAGATCAATCCCAGTCAGGTATATTGTAACTTATCTCTAACATTGCAATGTCATTTTTGTCTTCTTAGATAACAAAGGACAAGATCCAACCAATGAAATCACTGACCTAACCATATCACATCCCTCTTCAAAAATCTTCTTTGATCTCCTTTTATTTCCAGAATAAAATACTGGGGCGGCTAGGTGGCACAGTGGATAAAGCACCGGCCCTGGAGTCAGGAGGACCTGAGTTCAAATCTGATCTCAGACACTTAATAATTACCTAGCTGTGTGGCCTTGGGCAAGCCACTTAACCCCATTTGCCTTGCAAAAAAACCTAAAAAAAAAAAAAAGAAGAAAATACCAACTTCTCAGCCTGGCAATTATAGTGACTCCCTCCCTCATTCTACTTCAGTCTATCTTTAAAGCTTTATTTTCCAATATTCCTCTTTAAGAACTTCACATTGCAATCAAACTGGACTGCTAAGAATAGTCTAACACAACATGCAACATCCTGCCTTTGGACCTTAACAAGTTGTCCACAATAACTCCCTCCTTATCTTCAACTCTCAATTCTTAATTTCTTTCATGGCTCAGCACTGATATCAGCTTTTCTTTGTGGTCTTTCATAATCCATACCTACAGCCTCAGATATTTCTTCTTCTCTCTCTGTGCTTCTGTAGGAGGTCTTGGTTTTGAATCATTCATTTTAATAAATATTTACTCAAACCTTAAAGCGTGTCAGTAAATGCTAGGGATACAAAGGGGGAGGGGGGAAGTTCTTGTCCTCAAATTAATAACCTATTGGAGGGAAACATGTACATAAAAAGAAATACAAACTATATAAAAATAAATACAAAGTAATTGACAGAGCTAACAACTAGGAGCAACAAGAAAGCCTTCTTGTAGGAGGTGGGTTTTGAACTGGACCTTCAAGGGGTTCCAAAAGGTAAAGAAAGAGAGAATTGTTTGACACGGGGAATGTTTGTTCAGAGTCATCAAGAAGGTGATGGATGGTCATGGAAGCAGAAACATAAGTAGGTAGGTCAGTCTGACTAGAGCATTAGAGAGCAATATGTAATCTGTCCAGAAGGATAAATTGTAACTAGATTGTGAAGGACTTTAAATGACAAAGAATTTTATCCTAAAAGCAACATGAAGTCATTTAAGTATTTCCTGATGCTCTCACCCAGAGGAATTCAGAGAATTTCAACATCAGGCTCATTTTAAGCACCGAAAAGACTAATATCAGAAATTAAATTTTTATTTGTATAAAGGGAAAAAATGCAAGGATGTCCAAGGATTACCAAAAGTAATCAAGAAGATTCTTTTCTCTTCCTACAAGAACCTATTTAATCCCCCTCCTAACTTATAGTAATATGTGACTTGTTTTCAATAGACAGTCAAACCTTATCTACTACTAGGCCAACTTTGTCCATTTGACTCATAGTAGCAATAAAGATCAAAGCCTGGATTAGCATCTTTTTCAATATAACTCCCTACTTTATTGCCTTTTGTTTCTTTCTTTTTAAAATTTTCTTTGTTATATTTTTAATTTATGAAGTAAAACAAGCATTTCCAAAACAGAGTACAACAACAACAAAAAAAAGATTGTACATAAAACCGATAATCTACCTTTCAAATTATCGTGTAAATTTTTCTTTTCCTTTTTCCCTCCCCCTACCCTAGAGATGGTCACCATTAGAAATAAATAGGTATGTACACACACACACACACACACACACACACACACACACACACACCGTAAAATTGTTTTATACATCTATCAGTTCTTTCTCTGGATGTAGACAGTGTCTTCATCTGATTTATTCAGTTATTCTTAAAACAATATTGTTGTTATTAAATACAGCATTCTCTTGGTCTTGTTCATTTCATTCTTCATTATTTCATACAAGTCTATCCATATTTTTCCAAGAATATTGAGCTTATCAATTCTTATAGCACAGTAATATTCCACCAAAATCATGTACCACAACTTGTTCAGCCATTCCCCAATTTATGGACATCCCTGCAATTTCCAGTTCTTTGCCACCACAAAGGAACTGCTATAAATATTTTAGAACATATAAGTTTTCCTTTTTTTCCTAATCAGCTTTGGAAATAGACAGTAGTGGTATTATTGAATCAAATGATATAGGCAGTTCAATAACTCTTTGGGTATAATTCCAAATTGCTCTCCAAAATGGTTGGTTCAATTCACAATTTCACCAACAATGAATTAGTATCCCAATTTTTCCACAAACCCTCCAATATTTATTGCTTTCCCCTTCAAACATTTTAGCCAATCTAGTAGCTATAAAATGATATCTCATTTGCATTTCTCTAATCAATAATGATTTAGAGCATTTTTTCATATGACTCTAAATTATTTTGATTTCTTTATCTAAAAACCACCTGTTTATATCCTTTAACTACTTATCAATTGGTGATGATTCATATTCTTATGTAGGTTACAGAGTTCTTTGTTTATTTGAAAAACATTACTCTTTCTGAGAAACTGTCTATAAAATTTCTCCCCCCAACTCCAAATTTTCTTCTTTCTTTCTGATCTTAGCTACATTGTTTTATTTAAAAAAAACTTTCTCTTGGTCTTTGGTTCTGTGGTTGTCCTATCAAAATTTCCATGCTGGATCTGGCATATCCCCAGACTCATACAGTGGTACTGTGATGGCAATAGATGCTAGCTGGCAGGTTTATTTGTTCAGTTTCCAATTTTGAGTCACAGATCCAGAGCATTCTGAAAATGAACCAAACTAGGCAGTGTACCTAAAAAGGAGAAAGTTCATAATCAAGAAGCAGTAGCGTGGTTCAGACCTGAAACCCAGAGAAAGGTTTCATTTCTAATATTTCACTCCGTTTGTAAAGGAATAACCAGGAAAGGAATGCCAAAACCTAGATCACCTCAGGCCAGGGAGCAACAGATCACTTTGGGAGCACTGAAAGCTTACAAGTCCTTATCCTGTCCCTGAGATCCTAGAATAACACAATACCCCAAGAAAACAGCAACAGGAAAGACCTTCCTCCCAGAAGTGCCATAGAAGCCATACATAACATCAAGTCCAAAGTTAAAAAGCAGTATAGAAGAATGAGGAACTTTTTAAAAAGAGCACTGCTGTAAAAAACAAACTATTATGATATTGTTTGTCCTTAGTTCTCAAAGAGGACCATAACATCAGAGAGCCGTGAGAAATTGCAAGTCTTACTTTCTTTTCCAGAGCCATCTGGGTCCAGGAGCAAGATATGGATCAAAACCACCATAGATGGCATTGGATGCAGTGGAAGACCTTAACCTTTTTAAGCTAAGATCTTTAATGGGACTCAGTTTAACTGACACAACATGCATTCAGTGAAGGTGGGGTAAGAAAAAGAGGTAAAGAACAGTTTCTTTTATCTTTTACCCAGTTAAAAAAAAAAGTTTTCTACTGCATCCAAGGCCATCTTCAGTTATTCTGATCAATATCTTGCCACTGGCCCAGAATGAATATAAATAAAAATTCTTTCTGTTTTGGCCAGAAACCCTGAAGGTTTTCCCCTCCCAGATTTATTTTTAATTATGATGACAAGGAAAGCTTAAGGCACAAAATGCAAAAGAAAAAGATTATAAAACATCTATAAGAAATGTGTCACGGATGGCTAGGTGGCACAGTGGATAAAGCACAGGCCCTGGAGTCAGGAGTACCTGAGTTCAAATCTGACCTCAGTCACTTAATATTACCTAGCTGTGTGGCCTTGGGCAAACCACTTTAACCCCATTTGCCTTGCAAAAAAAAAAAAAAGAAAGAAAGAAAGAAATGCGTCACAGGAAAACAGCTTTAGACATAAACTCAACTACAATTCTTGGAAAATATGATGTAAAAGTTGTTTTTTTAAGAGTTTAAAATGGGGGGCAGAGCCAAGATGGTGACAAGAGAGGATCATCTCTTAGGCACTCTCTCATAAAACTTACAAACTAAGGACTCTTAACTAAATTTTCGAGAGACAGAACCCACAGAGGGACTCAGTGAGGCAGTTCTCCTACTAAAGGTAACCTGGAAAAGAGCAGAAAGGCTCTGCTCCCTGGGGTTGGAGGGGTGGCCCGCCAGTGGGGTGGCCCACCAGAGCGAAAGAACTTCAGCCTCCAGGAGGCAGCCCCAGGGCACTGGAAGCCATGGCTCACAGCAGTGGGGGAGTTTCCTGACCTACTATGCCCCAGGAGCACTGGGCACAACTTAGAGGAACAGTGAGGGACCTCTACCAGAGTGACCATGTGAAGCCCAGCCCTCAGGGCACACAGCGAGTAGTGTAGCCAAGGCAGTCCAGATCCAGGAAACAGAAGCAGGCACAGCCGGTAAGCAGGAGCTCCCAGGGCATGAACCCATTGAAACTAGGGAGGGGAGTGGAGAGAGACTGCCGAGCTCTGCCCCTGGAACAGGACTCTGGGGTTCTGACCACATTCAGATCCTGATCACAGTCTAGGCCCCCCCCCATAGAACAGCAGGCCCCCCCCACCTCAGCCCCATGGCAGAGGGGGGCGCTTATGGTCATTCACAGACCAGGAGGAAGGACAGAGCCTCACACACTGAGATCCTTGTGGGAGTGTCCCAAAAGCTCAGGAAGCACCCCAAAAATAGGCTTAGGCTGGGAAAATGAGCAAGCAGAGAAACAAGAGGAACACCATTGAGAAATATTTTGCCTGTGAGCCCAAGAAGGATCAAAATACTCAGTCTGAAGATGAGGAAGCACAAGCTCCTGCATCTAAAGACTCCAAGAAAAACAGAAATTGGGTTCAGGCTATGAGAGAGCTCAAAAAAGACTTTGAAAATCAAATGAGAGAGTTAGAAGAAAAACTGGGAAAAGGAATGAGAGAGATGCAGGAAAAAGATGAAAATGCAGTCACCAGCTTAGTCAAGGAAATCCAAAAAAATGCTGAAGAAAATAGCATGCTAAAAACCAGCTTAGGTCAAATGGATAAAAGAGCTCAAAAAGTTATTGAGAAGAATGCTTTAAAAAAGCAGAATTGGCCAGATGGAAAAAGAGGTAAGAAAACTTTCAGAGGAAAACAAATCCTTCAGACAAGGAATAGAACTCAGGGAGATTGCTGAATTTATGAGAAATCAAGACTCATTACTTCAAAACCAAGAGAATGAAAAATTAGAAGAAAATGTGAAACACCTCATTGAAAAATAACTGATATAAAAACAGATTTAGGAAAGATAATTTAAAAATTATTGGAATACCTGAAAGTCATGATCAGGAAAAGAGCCTTGACATCATTTTCAAAGAATTACTACAGGAAAATTGCCCTGATATCCTAGAAGCAGAGGGCAAAATAGAAATAGAGAGAATCCACCAATCTCCCTTGAGAAAGAGATCCAAAAAAAACAACCCCCAGGAATATTATAGCCAAGTTCTAGAACTCCCAAGTCAAAGAGAAAATATTACAAGCAGCCAGAAGGGCACAATTCAAATATCATGGAGCTGCAATCAGGATCTCACAGGACTTAGCAGCAACTACATTAAAAGCTCATAGGGCTTGGAATATAATATTCCAGAAGGCAAAAGAGCTTAGAATGCAATCAAGAATCAACTACACAGCAAAACTGAATGTCCTCTTCCAGGGAAAAAGATGGACTTTCAATGAACCAGGGGAATTTCAAATGTTCCTGTTGGAATGGCCAGAGCTGAACATAAGGTTTGATCTTCAGATACAGGACTCAGGTGAAGCATAGAGATTGGAGGAGAAGGGGAAAATATGAGGGACTTAATGATGACGAACTGCATGTATTCCTGTATAGAAAAATGACACTGATAATACTCATATGAACCTTCTCAATTAACAGAGCAGGTAGAAGGAGATTCTATAGATGAAGCACAGGAGAAAGCTGAGTTTGAAGATAAAATATGGTGTAAAAATGGAGTCAATAGAAAAAAAGGGAAATATAATGGGAGAAAGAAAAAAGAGAGGGGGGAATAGGCCAAGATATTTCATATAATAAGATTTTTCTTTATTCCAATGAGCTATTGCAATGATATGGAAGGGGGGAAGGCAAGAGGGAATGAGGGAATCTTTGCTCTCATCAGAGGTGGCTAGGAGAGGAAAAAACATATATACTCAATGGGGTATAGACATCTGAAGTAAGAAGGGGGAGACAGGGGGAAGGGGTGGGGATGTGAATGAAGGAGGAGAGGATGGACCATGGGGGGAGAGTGGTCAGATATAACACATTTTCTTTTTTACTTCTTGCAAGGGTCTGGGATTGGATGGCCTGTCCGGAACCATAGGGCCAGGGGGATGCTGGGCCTAAGGGGTGGTATGGGGGCTCGGGGCCTCTTGGCCACAGGGCCAGGGATCTGTCTGCTGCACCACTCAGCTACCCTACAGCAGATTCAGAGTGAAAAGAGAGAAAATATAGTACATGGTAGTGGAGAAATACAAAAGGAGGGAGTTGTGATCAGCAATGGCAACAGTAGAAAAATATGGAAGTAACTTTTGTGATGGACTTATCATAAAGAATGTGATCCACCCATGACAGAGTTGTTGGTGTTGGAACAAAGACTGAAGCACATTTTTTATTATTATTATTATTTTAGGGGGTGTGCAGGGCAAATGGGGCTGGGTGGCCTGCCTGGGGCCGCATAGCAGAGTGGTCATTGGGTGTCTGAGGCCGGATTTGGACCCAGGTGCTCCTGGCTCAAGGGCCAGTGCTCTGTCCACCACCCAGCCACCCCTACTATTATTACTATTTTATTTTATTTTTGGGTTTTATTTTTTTCTTTTGGGGTTTTTGCAGGGCAGTGGGGTTGGGGTGGCTTGCATGTCACACGGCTGGGTGATTATTGGGTGTACAGGTTTGGATATGGGCTCGGGTGCTCCTGGCTCCAGGGCTGGTGCTCCATCCACTGCCACCTTGCCATACCTACAATTATTACTATTATTTTTTAATTTTAATTTTTTTCTCTCCCCTTTACTTTATCGCTTTAAGTGAGTCTATATTTTTTGGGGGGGAGGGGGTATTTTGTTTACTCTTAAACAAGAATATTTTATTAACGTATAAAAAAACATTATTTGTACAAAATGAAAATAAATGAATATTAATTTTTTTAAAAAATTATAAAAATAAAAAAGTTTAAAATGTACTAGCAAGTAAAATAAAAAGATTGAGGGATAAAAATGGAAGAGAAATGAGAATTATGAAAGAAAAATTGGAAAGGAAATTGACAAAGACTCAAAAGTTATAAAATCTTGCCAAACAACAAACTGCCCTAAAATTAGAAAGGCCCAAATAGAAGCAATGACTCCATGAGACATCAAAAAAATAAAAAAAAAAGAAATGAAGAAAACCACTATAACAGATACAGAGCCAAGATGGTAGAATGGTTTGAGCATTTATTCTGAGCTCTACCAAACCAATCCTCCAAAAAACATTTTTTAAATGTGACAAATTAAATTCTGGGTGGGATAATCAAAAGAAAGTCACAGTGACTCATTTTTCTGGCCTAGGACAATTTAACAACAAAAAGAGAGGTATGTGTACACTGGGGTATGGGTTGGCCAGAAGTACAGCATAGTAGAAGCAGCACCAGATGTGGGGCCTGGAGGCAATGGCAACAGTAGCAGTGGCAGTGGCAGGAGTGATGGCACCAGAGGCACTCACAGCCTAAGATGATAAACACCTTGTTAAAAAGATATTACAGATATTACTTTTGTTCTAGCACCTGGCACAGGACCAGTCACCATTTGGCAATTACACTGACCTTTGCCCAGTTCCAAGTCATAGTTCCAAGGCATTAAGGAATAGCTCTGCTCCTTACCCAGGTAGAGTCTCTTCTCCTTTGTGAGTATAGACATAACCACTAACTGATCATAATCAATAGTGATTGGAATTCTTCTGGGATCACACCATATTAGAAGCATTAAAAACCCTACAAGCTCCCAGTTCTAATCAAAGAAACTCAAGAAAGTCATTTCCTACAGAAATGAGTAGAGCCCAAATAAAATAAAGTCCAAAGTCAAGAAAAAGACTGTAAAAATTATTAAAAAACAAAGAAAGAGCCTCACCATAAAATGTTTCTTTGGTGACAGGGAAGCTCAAGCTACAAACTCAGAAGATATCGACATGAAAAATCTACAAGTAAAGCCTTAAAGAAAAAGCAGATTGGACACAAACTCAACAAAAATTCCTAGAAGAGTTAAAATAAGATATAAAAAGAGAAAAATATTTTTAATAATTAAAATAACAATACCCATTCCTACTGAAAATGTCATAAAACACAGGAATAAATAGTGCTTTCCTTAAAATCACAAGTAATATCATCTAAAGTAAAAAGTGACATTATTTGTAATAAAGATAAGCTTTACCAAAAAAATCAGAGTGAAGCAAAAATTCCCACTATCACCACTATTATTCAATATTGCACTAGAAATTCTAGCTGTAGTGATAAGAAAAGAAAAAGAAATTGGAGGAATAAGCATGGTCAAAGAAGAAACAAAACTATCACTTTTTGAAGATAAGAAGATTTAGAAAATTCAAATTAAACTTTAAAAAAATCAATATTGCAACTTTAAAGGTAGTGTATAAAATCAAATCATCAGTATTTCTGTAAATTATCAACAAAAGTCAACAGGAAGAGATAGAAAGAGAAATTCCATTTAAAATATTCAGACAAGTAGTGGCTAGGTAGCGCAGTGGATAGAGCAGTGACCTTGGAGTCAGGAGGACCTGAGTTCAAATACAGCCTCAGACACTTAATAATTGCCTAGCTGTGTGACCTTGGGCAAGTCATTCAATCCCATTGCCTTAAATAAAATTATAATAAAATAAAATATACAGACAACATAAAATACTTATCAATACCACACAGGAACTCTATGAAAATAGTTGTAAAATACTCATCACATAAATAATGAAATCTAACTGGAGAAATGAGTAGGCTGAGCAATATAACAAAAAGTGACAAAACTACCTAAATTAATTTACTTATTCAGTGCTGTGCCCATCAAACTAACAAATAATTATTTTCTAGAGTTAGAAAAAAGAATAGCAAAATTCATCTGATGGAAGAAACAGGTCAAGAAAAGCAAAAGAATTCAAATCTGGTCTTAGACACTTAATAATTACCTAGCTGTGTGGCCTTGGGCAAGCCACTTAACCCCATTCGCCTTGCAAAAAACCTAAAAAAAAAAAAAGCATAAGAATCAATGGGAGGAAAGATGTGAAGAAAAGAGCATAGCAATACAAGATCTTAAATTAAACTACAAGCTGATAGAAACAAATTAGTAGAACATGGAAGAAATTATCTGTCATATCTATGGGCAGTGGAAGAGTCCATGCCCAAACAAGAGATAGAGATATCCATGAAAGATGAAATGTATAATTTTGATTCCAGAAAGTTAATTATTTTTTGCAAAAACAAAACCACGACAACTAAAATTAGAATAGCAGTAAACTAGGAAAAGATCTGCAGCAAGTTTCTCTGATAAATTCATATTTTAGAAGTACATAGGGAGGAGCAGCTAGGTGGCACAGTGGATAAAGCCCTGACCCTGGAGTCAGAAGAAGTATATAAGGAATGGAGTCAAAATTTCCTCAATTGATAAATGGTCAAAAGATATGAAGAGTCACTTTTCAGAAGAAGAAATCAAAACTATCAATAATCATAGGGAAAAAGACCCTAAACCACTAATTAGAGAAATGCAAATTAAAACAAGTCTGAGGAAGTCTCATATCCATCAGATCGATTAAGATGACAAAAAAAAGAAAAATAGGGGCAGCTAGATGGCACAGTGGATAGAGAACCAGACTTGCAGTCAGGAGGACCTGAGTTCAAATATGACCTCGGACACTTAATAATTACCTTAGCTATATGATCTTGGTCAAATCACTTAACCCCATTGCCTTGAAAAAAAACTAAAAAAAAATAATAATTCTGAAGTGGATGTGGAAAAATAAGTACATTGTTGTGTTATTATAATAGTGTCAGAGTTTTAAATTAGCCTAACCATTTTGGAAAACAGTTTGGAATTATGCCCTGTATAAACTGTATATATACTTTTGCTCAGCATTGCCCCTACTAAATCTATTCCCCTAAAGGGTTCAATGAAAAAGAAAGAGGATCTATATGAAAGCAATATATATAGCAGCACTTTTTGTGGTAGCAAAGAATTAGAAACAGAGAATGAATGGACAAGTTATGCTATATAAATATGATGGGCTGCAAGAGATGATGAAAAGAGGGCAGCTAGGTGGCATAGTGAATAGAGCACCTGCCCTGGAGTCAGGAGAACCTGAGTTCAAATCCAGTCTGACACTTAATAATTACCTAGCTTTGTGACCTTGGACAAGTCACTTAATCCCATTTCCTTACCAAAAAAAAATGATGAAAGGAATGGTTTCAGAAAACTTGAATGAAGTGAGAAGAGCCTGGAATCAGGAAGACCTGAGTCCAACCTCAGACACAACTGAGATACAGGAGGATGATGGGATTTAAGAATCAAGAGTTGTTTTGTTTTGTTTTTATGAGTTGGGGAAGATATGGGCAGTTTCATAGGCAGTAGGGAAGGAGACAGTAGACAGGAAGAGATTGAAGATAAGTGAGAGTAGGAAAGATAGAGAAGCAGTCCCCTGGAAGAAGTGGGATGGAATGGGATCACTTGTGCTGATGGAGTGCTTTGTTAAGGAGTAAAGCTACTTTTGCATGTGAGACTGGGATAAAGGAGGGAGGCATCCAAGTGATATGACAGAAGGAAGGGGAAAAGAGGGCGCTCACAGCAAATAGCCTCGATTTGTTCAGTAAAAGTCAGGCAAGAGTCAGTAAAATGTGAGGGTAGGAGAAGCAGGATTTGAAGGGGGATAAAAAGATTTGGAAGAGCAACTATGGTGAGTGGGAAAGAGAGTTAGAGTGGTATAGGATTGTCTAGCAGAATATACATGTACATATGCATGCTTATTTTTCTCCTTTTTTCTTTAAATAGATACTATTTTATGGAATGACTCTTAGGGAGGAAGAAAGAGAAATTCTGTGGGAATTTGGTGATATAAAAAAGTGATACTAATAAAACACATTTAAAAAAATTTCTGAGAAGGCTAGACAGAAGTCTGACAAAATAGGTTTATTGCCATAGGGCAATATATCTAAAAGGATATACGATTTTAATATTAAAAAGTTTCATCAAAAACAAAGAAGTTCTTCTCAGGACTATGGCTAGAAGAATAATTTTTGACTAAAGGCATCACAAGAGAATAAATGGACAATATTAATTGCATAAAAATCTAAGCTTTTGTACAACCAGGATTCTTGTAGTTAGTATTAAGAGAAAACTGTTTACTAGGGGAAATCTCTGCTGCTAGTTTCTCTGATAAAATTATTCATCCATCCATAATTATGTATAGAGCCCAACAACATATCTATATACATGAATGCATACAATATACTTTTGACATATACAAATGTATTTATTATGAATTTATGTGCAACATGACCTGTATATTTATACTTATGTAGTCTCAAAATACAATTTAGTCATTATGTTTACTCTTACAATAAGACTATTTTAGTAATGTATAAATAAATTAAAAATGTAAATTAAAAAAATACAATTTAGTCAATCAGGTAGCCTCATTCTAGTCCAAGTCCTGACCACTTAGCCTGAACAATTTTCTCAAGCTAGAAATGATCCACACAGAGAAAGAGAAAGTAAAAGGGGGGAGGGGGGATATGGAGAATTTCTCCTTATCAATGTCCTTCTTGGGGTACTAACCTAGTAATGGAATCTATCAAAGGGTATGAATTTTATTTGCACAATTTCAAGCTCCAAAATGGTTGTCCTGATTCATATGAATGAGCATGTCTATCTTTCCACAACCCCTCCAACACTAAGAATTTCCATATTTTGTCAACTTTGACAGTTTGCAGAGTGCATCCCAGAAGTTTTTGTTGAATAATAAGTATTTAACCCAATAGGAGGCTTTGGATTTATTGAACTCTACACTGTGATATTCATTTGGCTCTGTGTTGCCAACCTAATTTGTTCCACTGATTAACTTTTCTAATTTTTAACCAATAATAGATATTTTTGATGATTATACACAGTTCAAAAACTAATATTACTTGCTATGCCCCATTCCTTACCATCTTTTTTCATGATTTCACTTAAGATTCCCTATCTTTTATTATTTTTTCTACCTGTACGAAATAATTTTCTGATAGTTTGGTATGACATGACATTTGGTAAGACATGTAGACTAATTTAGATAGAATCATCATTTGTTTTATCATATGGGCACAATCTAACCATGAAAAAATAATAGTTCTTCAATTCATTGTCTATTTTATAAAATATTTTCTAGTTATATCATATAATTCTTATGCATGTCTTATGAGATAGATTTCCAGATATTTTATGTACTCATTAATGATATTAAATGGAATTTATTTTTCATATCTCTTCTTACTGTGGGGGGGTGATATAGCAAAAGGTTTGTGATTTTTGCAGGTTTATTTAATTTCCTTCTTCTGTACTGGTTATTATTTCCATTAAATTTTGTTTGACTCTTTAAGAAATCCTATCTTCCATAAAAAATTATAATTTTGTTTCCTGTTTACCTATGACTATTCTTTCAATTTTTTTAACTTGATTTATTGTTATAGATAGCATATCTAGAATACTGTCAAGTCAGTAGTGGTAAAAATGGACACTTGTTTTTCTAAGGAAAAGGGAAGGGAAGAAGCATTTATCAAACATCTATTAGATGGCAGACACTGTGCTGAGCACTTTACAAATATTTTCTCAATTGTTCCTCACAATAGCCCAGGAAGGTAGATTCAATTGTTATCTCCATTTTTATAGATGAAGAAACTGAGGCAGATATCTAGGTTAAGTGACCTGTTTAGGTTTCAAAATTAGTAAATATCTGAGACATTTGAATTCAGGTCTTTCTTACTCTAAGCCCAGCATACTAGGCTATCTAGCTGCCTTTGCCTCTCATCTTATTGGAAAGGATTCTAAAATTTCTCCTTTGTAGATTATGCTAACTCTTGTTTTAGAGTGATACTATTTTTTTCATAAGTAAGAAATGACCCATTTATTCCTAAGCTTAAAAATAATTTTTACATCAAAAGCTTTTCCAGCGTATATCATGCAATCATGATTTTTATTGTTTATATTACTAACATGTTCTATTATGTTTATAATTTTCCAAATATTGAACCAACCCTGATTACTGATACAAATCTAACTTGATCATAATGTAGTCTTTTAAATTTATTTCTGTGTTCCTTTTACTAATATTTCATTCAATCTGCTTGCATTGATAGTAGTATATAGTTTTCTTTTTCTGCCTTATCTTTCCTTAGCTTTGCTTTAGAGTTATAGTTGTCTTTTGTTTGTTTGTTTTTTAGGTTTTTGCAAGGCAAATGGGGTTAAGTGGCTTGCCCAAGGCCACTCAGCTAGGTAATTATTAAGTGTCTGAGACCAGATTTGAACCCAGATACTTCTGACTCCAGGGCTGGTGCTTTATCCACTACACCACCTAGCCACCCCAAGTTATAGTTGTCTTATAGAAAAATTGGCAGATATCCTTTTCCCCTAATATTCTTGTAATTTTAATAAATTGGAATTGTTGTTTTATGAATATCTGATAAAATTCCACTTATAAATCTATCTGTTCTGAGGTTTCTCTCCTTCTTTTGAGGAGTTCTTCAAGGTTTGTTCAATTTATTTTTCTGAGATGTAAATTCTGTATTTCTTGTTCTATTAATATGGAAATTTTCAAATTTGGGGGAAGGGGGAGCCACTCCCATAAACCCTTGATGTGAAAGAGATAGCTGTATTATTTTGGAAATTTTTTTTCCCTGATTCTTTATTCCTAAAGTATTTAGTCCCTTAAATTTGCATCCTCTCTTCAAATTCCCTTTATGGAATTTTGCATTGCTATCTATAAAGGTTATGCATAATATCTCTGATGTTTTGCATCTATTTATGGTGTTTTCATTCCTTAGAACATGGTCAATTTTTGTAAAAAGTGCCATGTTCCTCAAAAATAGTAATATTGCTTTCTATTCCCATTCAGGAAATGGACAACTACTCTTTTATGTTTACCAAGAAAATCACAAATGGGGTCAAAAGGAGTTGGACACAACTGAAAAGACTCACCAACATGCATATATATATATATATGTATATATATATATATATTTATATATATATATATATATTTATATATTACTATAGTCTGCTAAAATTTTATTCAAAATTTGTGCATCAATGTTCATTAGGCATATTGGTTATTTTCCTTTCTCTGTTTTTACTGTCTCATTTAGATTTGAAAATAATAAATCATGTGACAGAAAGAATTTGGTAAGATCTCTTCTTTTCCTATATTTATAATCAGCTTATATGATATTATAATTAACTGTTTCTTGAATGCTTGATAAAACTTGAGAATTTATCTAATTCTGGGATTTTTTTCTTTGGGCACTTATTGTAGCTTGTTCTTTTTTCTGGGATTATATTGTTTAAATTCTCTATTTCTTGTTTTGTAGCTCTGTATATTTTATATTTTAGTAAATATTCACTTATTGCAAGTTGTCAGTTTTATTTTCATATTTCATATGGTTGGGCAAATTTTTTCTAGTAAGTGTCTTTATTTCCTCATTTGTTAATTCTCTTTTTTAATGTTCATTAACATCTGCTTTCGACATTTCACCCTAATAACAATGGGATCATTCCAACCTACTACATAGCTTTTTTTATTTTTGCTATTTGGAAAATTATTAAACCTATACCCTTTTTTCCTTTTTTAATATTATTGATTTACTTATTTTCAAATTACATGCAAAGATAGTTTTCAACATTCATCCTTTTGAAAACTTTTGAGTTCCACATTTTTCTGCCATATTCCTTTCCTTCCCCTCCCCCATGGCAACAAACAATTTGATATAATTTGTACATGTAGAAACATGTTTAACATATTTCCATTTTAGTTATGTTGTGACAGAAGAATTAAAACTAGGAGGGAAACCTTGAGAAAAAAAAAAGAAAAACATAGAAGCTTTTAAAAGTAACCATAGTTTGTTTTGCACTGCATTCAGAATCCACAATTTCTTCTCTGGATGTGAATGGCATTTTCCTTAATAGGTCTCTCAGAATTGTCCTTGATCCCTAACTGCTGAGAGAAATTGCTTTCATCACAGTTGATCATCTCATAATGTCCCTGATAATGTGTACAATGTTCTCCTGGTTCTGCTCATTTCATTCAGCATCAGTTTTTCCGGGGTCAGGATGCTCATGATTTCTCTTTTTTTTTATTTTTTTAATTTATTTAAGGCAATGGGGTAAAGTGACTTGCTCAAGGTCCCACAGCTAGGCAATTATTAAGTGTTTGAAGTTGGATTTGAACTCAGGTCCTCCTGACTCCAGAGCCAGTGCTGTATCCACTGCGCCACCTAGTACAATAGTACTCCTTAAACATTCATATACCACAGCTTGTTCAGCCATTCTCCAAATGATGGGTATTATAAGGAGTATTTCACAAAATTTCACAAATATATCTACTAGTTACCCTTAGCCTTACAATGTTTTCCTACTTCCTTATCCCTTTTAATTAGATCTATTTTTGCTTTTGCTTTGTCTGGGAACAGGATTGCTACCCCTGCTTTTTTTTAAAAAAAAAAGCTTCAGCTGAAGCATAATATATTCTACTCCAACCTTTTACTTTCAGCCTGTGTGTATCTCTCTGCTTAAAATATGTTTCTTGTAAACATCTTGTAGGATTCTAGTTTTTAATCCACTCTGCTATCTGCTTCTGTTTTATGAAGAATTCTTCCCATTCACATTCACAGTTAAGATGACTAATTCTGTGTTTCCCTCTATCCTATCTTCCCCCATTTGTACTTTTCTCTCACCTTTCCCCTATCCCTCCTCACCAACGTTTTGCTTCTATCTGACCTTCCTTCTATCAGCCCTCTTCCCTATTCTTCTCCCTTTCCCCTTTTACTTTACTTTTCTTTTTAAATTTTTATTTTAACTTTACCTTGACTATTAATTTCCCCTTCCCTTTTATCAGCCTTACCTTCTTTTTTTACCCCTTTCTCTTACTTTCCTATAGGGTGGAATAAATTTCTAAACCCAATTGAGAATATATGTTATTCCTTTCTGGAGAGCAATTTGGAACTACACCAAAGGGCATCAAAAATGACCATACCCTTTGATCCAGTAATACCACTACTGGGTCTATACCCTGAAGAGATGATGAAAAAGGGTAAAAACGTCACTTGTACAAAAATATTCATAACAGCCCTGTTTGTGGTGACAAAGAATTAGAAATCAAGTAAATGTCCTTCAATTGGGGAATGGCTTAACAAACTGTGGTATATGTATGTCATGGAACACTATTGTTCTATTAGAAACCAGGAGGGATGGGACTTTCGGGAAGCCTGGAGGGATTTGCATGAACTAATGTTGAGCGAGGTGAGCAGAACCAGAAAAACACCGTTCACCCTAACAGTGATGATCAACCTTGATGGACTTGCTCATTCCATCAGTGTAACAATCAGGGACAATTTGGAGCTGTCTGCAATGGAGAATACCATCTGTATCCAGAGAAAGAACTGTGGAGTTTGAACAAAGACCAAGGACTATTACCTTATATTTAGGGGGAAAAAAACCTGATATCTTATTGTCTGATCTTGCTATCTCTTATACTTTATGTTTCTTCCTTAAGGATATGATTTCTCTCTCATCGCATTCAATTTGGATCAATGTATACCATGGAAACAATGTAAAGACTGGCAAATTGCCTTCTGTGGGGGTGTGTGGGGAGGGAAGTAAGATTGGGGGGAAAATGTAAAATTCAAAACAAACAAAATCTTTATTATTCAAAAAAAAGAGAATGTATGTTAATTTCCTCTTTGAGCTAAATCTGTTGAGAGTAAGATTTATTCAGAGTTCACACCTCCCTTTTTTCCCTTTACTACTATAGATCAAGTGCCTCATCATGTGGTTATTTTTATCCTCTAATGCCTTCTTAATTGTTTTTTACCTGTCTTGCACCCACACCCTCTGTTAAAGTATACTCCTTTTATCGTCCTAATAGAAGTACAATTCTCAAGGGTTGATTGGTTGATTGATTGATTTAGAAGATTCCTCACATCCTAATTACTGCACACTGAAACCCTTTGTCCAAGTACCTTCCATCAATAGTCCTATTAGAAATACAATTCCCTCAGGGAAGCCTAGAAAATTTGCATGAACTGATGCTGAGTGAGATGAGCAGAACTAGGTGATGATAACCTTAAATGGACTTGCTCATTCCATCAATGCAACAATCAGGCACAATATTGGGGTATCAGTGATGGAGAATACCATCTGTATCTAGAGAAAGAATTGTGGAGTTTAATCAAAGACCAAAGATATTACCTTTATTTTTTTAAAAAAGTTATCTTATGTTGTAATTTTGCTTTCTCTTACACTTTATTTTTTTCCCTTAAGCATATGATCTCTCTCTCTCTCATCACATTCAACTTAGATCAACGTATACCAATGTAAAGACTAACAGACTACCTTTTGTGGGGGGTGGGGGGAGGGAAGTGAGATAGGGGGAAAAAATTGTAAAATTCAAAATAAATTAATTAATTTAAAAAAAAGAAATACAATTCCCAAAACCCATAAGCATCATCAAATTACAATGGTTATACCCACAACCTCTTTCCAAGTACTCTCCCTTTAACTATCCTAATAGAAATGCAGTCCTCAAGAGTTAAAAGTTTGATCACATCACAATCAGTTTTTACTTTCTAAATGTCTTGAATCTCCCATTAGAAAGTGAGCTGGCTGAGAAAAGGAACTATCTATTTGTATCCCTTGTACTTAGCACATAGTAAGCATTTAATAAACTTTCATTCATCCTTTTTTTTTATACTGGCACTTTTATTTTCTCCTTTTTAAAATAAGATAACTATCTTTTTTGTGAAGTCTTTTCAGTTGTGTCTGTCTCTTTGTAAACTCATTTGGGATTTTCTTGGCGGTTTGTCATTTCCTTCTCTAGCTCATTTATGGATGAGAAAACTGAGGTGAACAGGGTTAAGTGACTTAACAAAGGTCACACAACTAGCAAGTATCTGAGGCTGGATCTGAATTCAAGTCTTCTTGACACCCTATCTACTGTGCCGCTTAAGCTTCACAATTATTATAGTGCATGACAGTATTATGGATAGCTACATAGTACGTTGGAGAGAGTACAGAACCTGGAATCAAGAAAACTCATTTTCGTGAGTTCAGATCCAGTCTTGTGAGCCTGAGCAAGTCACCTAACCCTGTTTGCTTCAGTTTCCTTATTTATAAAGTGAGCTGGAAAAAGAAATGGCAAACCACTCCAGTATCTTTGCCAGGAAAACCTATAGAATCATGGGGAGACAGACAAAGCTAAAAATGGCTGGATAACAGTTACATCCATTTTTCAAAAAAGGATATTGAGGCCAAGATAGGTTATATCCATCAGTCAGAGTCACACAGCTAATAGTGTTTTGGAACAAAATTTAAACCCAGGTTTAAATTCCAAGGCCATTATCCACACTACTCAAATACATAAAGGCATATTTCCAGAGGAAGACAAATTTAATCCACTGACTCTGTTGGGGTAAGTGGCACCATTTGGAATTAAATAGTCATCTTCCCCAACAGAATACACCTGCATATGTGCAGGAATTCTTCTATGGATGTCAGTCAGTGAAATTCTTATGAGACACTGAAAATAGAAAATAGAGAAAACAGTTCTCCAGCCTGGAAGGATTCATCACAGTGAGACAGAGACAGGACAGAACAAGTCAGAGAAAGTTACAGAATAAAATATATACATGGTTCCTGTGGCTTGAAAAGGAATTAAATATAAAGTGTGGAGAAGAAATTTCCCTGCCCTTGTTACTCTTCCATCCTTTGAACAAATTAGGAAGTGAGCTGAAAATCAATGTAGTTAATGGGAAACAGTATCTTAGCTCATGTGGATCTAATCAGCCCTCACTCAATTTTCTCTTTCACTGCTCATCATAAGCCCCTTTTCAGAGATTTACAATCCAGTTGTATATCAACTAAACCCCAGCTCTTTTCACACAAAGACAGATATTTGTGTTATCTAAAGAATTATATAATGTCAGCTGTCTGCCCTGGTACAGCCAGGAAGGCTTAAGGATGAATAACAATTCTCTTTTTCCGCCTCACTGTTCACCAAACAAACCCTGTCTGTACTTTTTATGGGTGGAATCATTGTAATGGAATGAGTAGTGAAATATCCCTGGGGTCAAGCTCTGGGACCTATTCTCAGACAGTCAGCAAGTCTGTCTCTACTCACTGTATTTTCAGCACTGTCCTGCCAAAGAGAACACCATGTTCACCACATCTCTGCTACCCCAGTACAGGTAAGAATACGCAAGATATGACAGAAGAAGAAAAAAGGCAACCAATCTGAGATCTTACAACAGTTAAGTTCTGGTGGCGAATCTCCAGCCCACAGGTCTCATGAGACTCCCAACCCTGTAATTCTCTTTTTGGAATAAAAAACAGTTCTATTGGCACTGACTGCTACAACCTTGCAGTGCTGAGGCTGGTACTACTGCTGGTACTACCTTCAGGAGCACCCCATCAAAGTGCTTCTCCTTGATAAGTCAGTAGATCCCATTCTTAGCAAAGATATTTACTCAAATGACATAGTAAGAACCCTAGTTATAAAGTATTTCTCCCCCAAACAAAGGGGGAGTCTAATACAGTTACAGAGAGTGTACAAAAATAAAGATAACGAAAGGGAGGAACTCTTGGGAACTACACATGATCCAAACAACTCAGTTCTTTGAAAATGCAGCTGAGACCCAATGTTCATCCTTTCTCCCGAGAAAACATATAAAGTTCTCAATGGTCATGGCATTAGTGAGATGGTTTAGCTGGACTGGTTCCATGGCTTGATACACTATCTTAACTGGAGGCATAAATCTGCCACTGGATTGGGTCTAACAGTTACTCAGCCTGAGCAGAAACCTGCTCCTGGTCCCTTTAAGAAGACCAACTATACAAAATCCAAGCACTGTTTTTTTGGTATTTAAAATATTCTTTCCACAACTCATCTGTCATGTCAGATACAGGGTCATCTCATCTTATCCCATATACCAATGAGGGCAAATGTTAAAGACAAGCCTAAACCAACATTCAATTCAGATTCAATAAAAAGTAAAATAAAGTACTAACAATTCAAAAAATAATTTTAAGACATAAAAGAAGAAATTTGCTCTGCTATTATACAGCAAAAATACAATGGTACTTAGATTCTCTGGATATGCTCCCTTTCCCTTCCATATGGAAATCTTTCTGATCAGCAGAAGGAGCCTATCAGTGACTTATAGTCTTCAAAAATCCACCAAGTCAGAGAAGCCTTCCAATTACATATTGGCAAGACTTTTTAGATCCTTAGGTGACCAGAAAATTTCATAAAAGGAGGCAGGGGCCAATCAAGTCTCTGGGATAACTTTGATGTCTTTTAGGAAAAACTAATTTCTATCTTAGTTCAGGGAAACAAAGAACCCTGGATCCTTTCACAGAAGGGCTATATAGCCTTCCTCAAACTGCCAAAGGGCCCATGACACAGAACAAAATAATAATTCCTGATCTAGGGGACATAAAATAGCTGTCCCATACTTGATTTACGTCATACATTGAGTATCTCTCTACTACCCACTCATTGTGGGCAGACCCTAAACGTGAACCTAAACCTAAGTTTTGAGGAAAATTTTCCTAGAACTTTTAGAAGATAGCTAGATAAATAAAATATTTATTAAAGAGCTCTGGAAATACAAGTACAAGCAAACTATGTTGTCCTGCCTTAAGAAAACTGACATTCTTATTGAGGAAGACAACATATAAAATAGGTCTGGAAGGTAAGAGAGGAGGTACCAGTAGCATGAATCATAAGGAATCTCTATCCAGGAAATGGAGGTCTAAGGCAATGGAGTTCAGATAACTGGTGGGAAACAGATGAAGATGATATTGTATAGTTGTATATATGGTATGGCATGGGTCACTTAAAGGAGGGGAGTTAAAGAATGTAAGAAAGAATTAATTCCTCACTTTAGAGGCCCAGTTCCCATGGCTTAACCTAGTCTAGGTTGGTTGGTTCAGCTTAGAGGAGAGAGAAATGGTGCAACTGCCCAACCTGCTGAGTTCAGCATTGGTTATTTTTAATTAGTAAATCTAAATATTGCTTCATATCTCCAGGGAACTATATTTAAGTCTGAGTAGCTACCACAAGATAATAAGTTTTAAAAGTGATGGTCTTCTCTGGTTGTGAATAATTGAAAAGATGGGTAATACTCAAGGTCCAATCAATATTATATTTTTATCAAAATATAACTTTGGGGAGGGTTGAAAGTCAATGGGGTTAAGTGACTTGCCCAAGGTCACACAGCTAGGGAATTAAGTATCTAAGGCTGGTTTTGAATTTAGGTCCTCCTGACTCCAAGACCAGTGCTCTATACACTGTACCACCTAGCTGCCCTTAAAATATAATTATTAAGATAACAATAAGAATTAATCTGACAAATCTAATTTCTACTAGATTTAATCTCAATCTGCAATAATTTTAGAAGTAATCGAGTACAATAGTAGAAACTTGAAACTCTTTATCCTAAACTTTACCTTTCATAAATGACTACTTACCAAAGGGGTTATGTTACAATCCTTTGTCTCAAGGAAAAATTGTAGTACAAACAGTCCCCCAATGACATACATCCCTTACATAAAAATAGCTAACTGGTAAATACACACACACACACACACACACACACACACACACTCTTAATTCTCACTTCAGTCCAGTCCCAGCTAAATCTAGAGTCTTTGGTTCAGGGCTGTTAGGGATGAAAGAAAAGAAAGGAAAATGGGGAAGCAGCCTTTCATTTCAGTTCAAGTGAGATAATATATGTTTTATAGAAACCCTGATTATCTTCCTCACTAGCTATCAACCTCTAAGGTCTCCAATAGAGTAAAGTCTCACTGCTGGCTGACCACAAATGAGTTTGAGTCCGTACAAATCCAGTCAGACAGTGAGATACAAAATTGATGAACTGAGAGAGAGACTGCTCTTCACCCTTATCTTTGAGATATAAAACTCCCTGAAGGTGAATCTCTATCAATATTATCTTTGGGAATGTCTACCTCAGCACAAAAAAACTAGGGAAGAAGCATTAAGATTTCAGAACTCATTAGAAGCAATGTTTACCCACTGAGAGTTTCAAAGACAACACTGATTACTTTGCTTTTCCTGTTATAAAGAGTTCACATATGAATTTGTAGTCATTTCAGGGAATTAATAGATAGAAAGACCATTAGAATATGTGTCATATGGCAATCACAAATAAAATAAATTCTGAATTATTGTTGGGGATGTATCTTGGCTGGGGTAAATAAAAGAAAGCTGGAAGATATCACCTCAGGAAAGAAAAGGACTTGAAAAGTGACTATGGTCCTAGACCTGAGAGGTCAGTAATAAACATTTCTTAAGGGCTGCTAAATGCCAGACATTGCGATAAGCCCTAGCTGATGTTTGTCCTTTGATCTTAAAGAAGACCATGACATCAGGGAGGTGATGCAATGAGGCACATAAAGTGGATTTGAGTGAGGGGGTACTATACCATAACGTGTATGTAAATTGAATTTGAGTGAGAGGATGCTGGGCAAAGTTACCAGCCTCACTTTCTCCTCTGGAGCCATCTGGGTCCAGTGATCAGACATGAATCAGGTCAACTGGAGATGACCTGGAATGCAAGGCAATCAGGATTAAATGACTTGCCCAAGGTCACACAGCTAGTAAGTATTAAATATCTGAGGTCAGATTTGAACTAAGATCCTCCTGACTCCAGGGCAAAAATATGCAAGCCACTATGTATAAAATAAATAAGAAATAATCAACAGTGAAGGCACTGGAATTAAGGAGGAATGGGAAAGTATTCCTGTAGAAAGTAAGATTTCTAACTGGGATTTTAAGGAAGCCTGGATTCAGAGATGTGAAGAGAAAGTGAAACTGGTTTGGAGGACAGTCAGTGAAGAGAGAGATGTTTGTCCTTCATTCTCAAAGAAGACCATGACATCAGGGAGGTGATGTCATGACAAGCACATGAATTGGATTTGAGTGAGGGGGTGTTGTACTAAGTCACCAGTCTCTCTCCTCCAGAGCCATCTGAGTCCAGTGGCCAGATATGGATCAGGACAACTGGAGATGACCCTAGATACAAGATAATCAGGGTTAAGTGAGTTGCCTAAGATCATACATCTAGTAAGTGGCAAGTGTCTGAGGCTGGATTCAAACTCCCATCCTCCTGACTCCAAGGCCAGTGCTCTATCCACTACACCACCTAGCTGCCCACAGTCAGTGAAAATACCTAGATCAAAGAGTATTGGGGGAGTGGTAAGAGTGGTAAAAAGATGAGAAGACTGGAGAGATGAAGGACCTTGAACACCAAAGAGAGTCCCGGCTGATGCCTTCACATGAGAGGCAGATTCTCTCTCTCAGTTGAATTGAATTCTTGGGGTGCAAGAGAGGTCATTTACTCTATAATATCTGCCATATTTTCATAGTATACATTCTTTGATTTTTGTTTTGCTATCAACTTGGATAAATGAGTTTATTCTTCATTCACGGAGTGTTCATTGTGACATTTGGTGGGAGTCAGGTCTTAGATATATAGCTTGGAGTACTCCTCTATTAAAGATAGTGGTCAGGAGCAGAGCTTGAACCTCAATAGTATTTCCTTACTAGTAATATTTAGAATAGAGATAAAATGCATTCTCTCTCTAAAGAGCAGAGCAGGGCAGGCAGATCACTGGTTCCAACCTCCTTCATCTCTTGGCAGGAATACTTGGAAAATGAACTGAGGGGGAGGAGATATTATAGATATTTACTCTTGCCTTTCTTCTGGTCACATTTAGACAGGCACACGTGGGCACATATAACCTACAAGAACAAAGCAGAACATAGTCTATCTACCACACATCCTACACAAATGACTTTGCTAACTCAAACTAAATATAAATCATGACCTATGAATTTGGGTATTATTTAACAATAAATTTTTCTCCAGACAAAGATATGATGATATTTACTGCTTTATATGTGTTTTCTATAAAGGAATGAGCCACAAAATAGGGTTGAACAAAAGGGAACCAGCCAACATTTGGAACTCTCCTTCTGGATTACCTTTTTATTGTGCTTCACTTTATAGATCTACATAAATATTGCATTTCTTGCAAATTAAAGGTTATGGCAACCCTATGATGAGCAAATCTATCAGCACTATATTTCCAATAGCATGTTCTCACAATGTTTATCTGCATCACATTTTGATAATTTTCTCAATATTCTAAACTTTTTCATTATTATATCTGTTATGGTAATCTGTGATCAGTGATCTTTGATGTTACTATTATAAATGTTTGGGGGTGCCACAAACTGTACCCATATAAGATAGTTAACTTAATAAATGTTGAGTGTTTCCCCATCTCTCTCCCTCTCTTTATATTTCCCGATTCTCTGAGATACAAAAATATTGAAATTAAGCCCATTAATAACTCTACAATGGGGGCAGCTAGGTGGTGCAGTGGATAAAGCACTGGCCCTGAAGTCAGGAGTACCTGGGTCCAAATCCGGTCTCAGACACTTAATAATTACCTAGCTGTGTGGCCTTGGGCAAGCCACTTAACCCCATTTGCCTTGCAAAAACCTAAAAAAAATAACTCTACAATGACCTCTAAATACTCAAGTGAAAGGAAGAATCAGTTCATACAGCAAACTTCATTTTTGTCTTATTTTAAGAAATTGCCATAGTTATCCAAACCTTCTGGAAATATCACCCCGAAGGCAAGACCTTCCATCAGCAAAAATATTATTGCTCCCTGAAGGCTCAGATGATGGTTAGCAATTTTTTTTAACAATAAAGCATTTTAATTAATGTATATAATATATATATATATATATATATATATGTTTAGACATAATGCTTAATAGACTACAGTGGTGTAAACATAGTTGTTTTTTTATGCACTGGGAAACCATAAAATTTGTGTGAGTTGATTTACTGTGATATTTACTTTTTGTAGTGGTCTGGAATCAAACTCACAATATCTCTGAGGTATACCTAAATAGTAGTTCATACTCATAGATAAATCAATAAGCATTTATTGTATCTATTACATCTCAGGCAATGTTTTAGGTATTGGAGATATAAAGTCAAAGATGAGACAGTCTCTGCTTTCAATTAGCTGAGCTCTTGGTAAAGACAATTTGTATGGATATGAACATACATAGAAAAAATAATGTGAACTAAATGCATCCTGCCATTGAGCGTAGAACACATTGGTGGTAGAATTATTTTGATTCTCAAAAAAGTGTATGCAATATTGAGAAATAAATTATGAATGAGTCTATCCAAAAATATGAACTTAAACTTTGCTCTCTGTATGTAAGAATGAAGGAATTTGATTTGCCAAGGCAGTGAGAGTTGTTCCAGTGGACCAGATCTATCTTGCAAAATCATTCATCCTTCTTCCAATTGTTTTTGTTGTGAATCTATTACTTTCAATTAATATCTTATTTACCTACTTTGAAATCTTGGTGACCAGAAGAAATGTTGACTTGTGTGTGATTTACTGAAAGCTTCCAAATTAGGAATAGGATAAGGAAGAAAGTATTTTAATTCTAGGGACATGAAAAATTTGGTCATCTAGGGTTGATGTGATGGCTTGGAGCTAGAAGAACAAAGGAGATGTCAAAGTGTAATAAAAATAAGAATAATAGGGGGCAGCTAGGTGGTGCAGTGGATAGAGCACTGGCCCTGGAGTTAGAATGGACCTGAGTTCAAATCCAACCACAGATGCTTAATAATTACCTAGCTGTGTGACCTTGGGCAAGTCACTTAACCCCATTGCCTTAAAAAATAAATAAAATTAGAAAAAATTAGAAGAATAAGAATAATTATATGAAGTTGCAAGAACCATATTCCTGGTCAAAGGTTGATTTTCTTAGCTATTGTGAGGAATGGAATGTATACTCCTTTAGACTATGAAAGGAACACTTGTCCTGCCCTCCTTAATCCAGGAAAGAACTATGTTCTCCTCTAGACTTGGAAAGAAGTACTTGTCCTGCCTGCCTGGTACTTAAATTCATAAAAAATGTTACCTCCCTCAGGTAAGAGAGCAGTGTAGAAGGGTGGTTCTCATTGATATTAAATACAATGATCTCCAGGGAAATTTAGGATGTCGTTGGCTCTTGTTATTTATATATATATATATTCTGTTCCCCTCCCCTTGCTGCTGTATAAATTTTCTGATCTACCTCACCCTTAGAGTGGTAATTACTAGAATGGCCTCTACCTATAGGTTAATGGAAATTCAGAGAATAAAACTTCATGTATACCCTATATTTTCTATCATTGTTTTATTAAGATTTTGTTTTTAAGGTTAATAGTTTTGGTGCCGATGGATGGGAATTTTGAGGAGGGACAGGTCTCTGGACTCAGACATACTCCTTGGAAGGAAAGATGTCTGTAACTTTTCAAATTCCAATTCTATTCTGAGCAAGTATTTTAAATTGATAGAGGTGGGTTTAGACAATTTTGAATTGGAAACAGGCTTTTAACCTTTTAACAATGCTAGACATGGGATCCTCCAAAAAAAAAAATCCAGGACCAAAACAGACCTTGAAATAATATGAGGCTACCACTTTTTCAACTGTTTTATTTAGAAATTAAATATTCTCTGAATTTTACTTCAGATTTTAGGAATTATCACATTTGGTGGTGATTGTTTGTATTTTGTAGATATTGGTGGGTACTGATCCCCAGGTCTAGATGTAGTATTTCTTTTTTGAAAGGACCAAGCACTAGGTCTTGTTGAAATTTCTAATGAATATGAGGGTCTTGTCTGGCACCCCATTGTCTTTGTCTGATGTGGGACCCTCTAATGTGAGAGCAATATGGGTCTACCTTGGAGTTCTGAGGTCTGTGGTTTGAGATGCTCTGAGTCAGTTTATGTGTTTTGTAAGTGTTTGTTTTAAATTGTAAGTTCTGTGTGTTACAGATAGAATGGAGCTCTCAGTTATCTCTGCCTGGTCAGATTTGCTGTCGTGTCTCTGGTTCTTATCGGCCAATTTCCCTCTTCAAATTGGATCTTTTGTCTTTTCCAAAAACTACAATTTGGTGCCTCAGGAGAGATTTTTCTGAAAATTGTGTTTTATTAAAGGAGAAAAGGATCTATTTTTCTCTTCCTAATTTTTGTTAAGTTTTCATCTGGTTGACTGGAAAGGTTTTCTCTGATATTTTTTCTCAGCTGTAAAATGGAAAAAAATTTAGAATTCTCTCTTAGAATAAAAAGAATCTTGTTTTTCTTATTCTGATAACCTGTCTGCAACTCTTCCTCTGCTCCTGCTATGCTAAATTATTACTCTAAAACTCTATCTGACAACAGTTGGGAAATAAGATCTATGGACAACTGAGTTCATTTCTAGCCTGGTCTAAATAAAATGAAAGTTCTAAAGTAAATTACTGCTTTAATTTATTTGGGATTTGGATTTAATTATTTTTAAAAAACACTAATTTAAAATAACAGATTACCTTATCTCTGAACTGAGTATTTGGGGTTACTTTGATGTAATAGAAAAATTAATTCTGTTGCAAGTTATCTGTGTGGTAGAATTCTTACAAAATCCTTGCACAAAACTGGGGATATAATTGTGTAATTATGATTGTCAAGTTTAATCTATTTATATAAAAAAATTAAAGTAGAGGATATACAGCAAATCAGTTAGGAATATTTCAATGAACCATCCATAGAGAAATATTTGTAAAAAATCTCTTTCTGTGAAAAATTTTCATCTCTAATTCATTTTAATATTAATCTGATATTGATAATTACACCTCTGTCCAACTTTGATAAATGAAATCAAGGACAGGGAACCTTGCATATTTTCATTGTGTTGCTGTTTTGAGGCAGATTTTTATAAGAATGAGTTAATTACAGATAAAAATTTTTCACAGAAAAGAACTTTTACAAACTTCTGTAATGAAGTAAGCCTTGAATATTTCTGTTGGAGTTTTCCTAGGTCTTATCCACCTGATTAAACTATGTTACATCTTATAGTTCTCACTGAAAAGTTCCTTTTTTCAAGTTAATAACAAGTAGAAATTTATTATTTGTGAAACATTTTGTCAATGAATAGAAGTATTTAAAGTTACTATAATACTTGCAAGTAGAAAGGCTTATGGCTATTACATTTAAAATTAGTGACATGTTGAAATGTTTAAAATATGTTCTAAAAGCAAAGATTTATATTTATATCTTTAAACATAGTTAATAACTAAGTATTATAATATAAAAACATTTTTATAAAGCCTGTCTTAAGAGGCATTTGGGATTATTGATATTTTTTTGGTTGTTCAAGACATAGAACCATATACCTATGCTTCTTATGCCAGTCAGCACATTTACCAATCCCATGGGGCTCTCAATCTATCCCTAACAAATTGACCTTCTTTCTACATCTCAAAGCTATATATCCATGATGAATCAATGACACTCTAGGAAGGCTTTCCTAGGAGGGAGGAAAGTTTTCTGGTCTATCGGTTTCTTGGGTCTCCAGAAAGACATACCCAGTAACAATCACCTTAGCGCAGAACTGGCTAAGCCTTGAGACCCCTGCCCCCTCAGAATGGTCCATACACTCTGGGAAAATAGATCAAATGTCAGGTCTCCTGTTCTCTCAGATGGTTTGGACAAGTTTACTGAAAGGGTGATATTGTCCAAAGATATCTTCCTTTCTTATAGCATGATAAAGGTGAAACTGTCACTACATAATAATGATGAATGTGTATTTACCTGGAAGAAAGGGGATCCTAACTTGACTGGGTGGAAAGGGAATCCTAACGACTCAATTCCTTCATGAAAGTAATGAAGAATCTTTATCCAATAACTGTGAAAGATGGGATAGACCCCCATAAGAGACCTCTGAAGGTACAGAATTTTTTATTATATTCTCAGTGGGATTTCCAGGGAAGTTATGTCTGGTAGAACAGGAATACTGGTAATAGGTACAGGGCAAGGGTTGGTCTGGCTGAAACCAGGAAAGGCTGTATACAAGAGAATAAATGACTTCGTAGCTATTTTACTTCAAATGACTGTGACCCCCTGGTGAAGAATTGTTTGTGTGGGAAGTGTGTTGCAGATCTGGTGTTTTTTGTGTTGTTACAAAACTATTTTCTATCAGAAGACTCACTATGAATTACAAAGATTTGTCATCACCTATTACCCACTACAGATCATTCAGATACATGACAATGGAATGCAGAGGCTAAACCAAGGAATTCTGGTCTTTGTTCTCTTCCACTTTTGATCACTTGTTTTCAATTTTATTTTTCTCTCTTCTTTTTCCTCCAAAACAAGCTATGTCAGGTTCTTCACATCTCCAGAATTTTTGTTGTTCAGTTGTGTCCAACTCTTTGTGACCCTACAGACAATAGCACCAATATTGTCCATGGGGTATTCTTCATAAAGGTACTGAAATTGTTTTCCATTTTCTTCTTCAGTGGATTAAGGCAAGCAGAGATTTAGTGACTTGTCCAAGTTCACACAGCTTGTGTAAGGTCAAATTTGAACAAATTTTCCTGACTCCAGACTCAATGTTCTATCCACTAGGTCATCTAGAGATGTTTCTCTCCAAAATTAGGTATTATATGAACAATCCTAAGTCATTATGGAAGGACCTTTAGAATGCCTTTAGGATCTTTAGACCTTCAAAGAACAGGATGTTGTATAAAATCAATCACTAATGCAGAGTCATTCTGAAGTGACTCCATGTTTTAACCTGAGGCCAGAATGCAGGAGAGTATATAGGTCCTTAGCAGTAATTTCATCTCCCCAAGATTCCATAATAGGGGAAAAGAACTGAGGGAGCACTAATCCCATCTCCTCAAAAGAATATATACAATCAAAAATGATTTTGCCCTTAAGTAGAAGTTGCTTACTCTTGTTTATAAAAAAAAAACAGTGCAAGTTCCTTTCTCTATAGAAATTGCTTCTCAGATGGAGGTCTGGGCTAGAAGCAGGACTGATGACATGAAGGATGTTACTTCTACCAAAATTCCTGTGCCTATCTGTTGTTACTATTATGGTAATTAGGATAATAGCCTCCTTATTGGTCTTCCAGTTTCCTCTCTCTCCCTTCTCTAATCTCTATTTCCCATAGCTGTCAAAAGAATTTTTCTAAAACACAAGCCTCTCAATAATATCCTCATCTCACAAAGTTTCAGGTTCTCCTTAATATGTATAGGATAAAAATATAAATTCTTTAGCCTAGCATTTAAGACTCTCCACCATCAGACTCCAATCTACCTTTGTAGCCCAATTTTATACTATTTTCTCTCATGAATAACCAAACTTTACTACCCAGATTTGTCAGATTCTCTATATCTTGACTCCATGAATTCACCCACTCTGTCCCTCAACCCTAGAATCAATACAAAATAAGGCAAAACAAAGATTTCTTTTAATAGTGTGATAAGCTAGCTTTTCCTCCTTTCTATCACCTCACTCCATCTCCTACCATGCAGATCTGGATAGTCTCCTAAAAAACAAGGAAATTGTCCCTAAAATTGGCTCAGTGTAGAAAGGCTCAAATTACCTGCCTGTTCATAGTTTCCTTGTGTCCTCAAGTCATATTATAATGGCTATCTATTCACCTAGGAGCATAAAATGGTTGAATATCCTTCCTTTCTTCTGGTTAAGTAAATTTCCCTTTATTAACTGTTATATGGACTATTAATCTGCTACCATTTCATTGCAATCTTAGATCTAAACTACTGGGAAACTTACCTGGCCTGCAGCATTTTTGGCAGAGAGGACAACTAATGTAGATTAAGTATCTTCCTAGAATCTAAGATTAAAATTCCAATCTATTTTCCCACTAAATCATTGTCATACATGGTGGTTTAGTTCTATAACTTATTAATGTGGATTTCAATTACAAATGGGGGTTTCATAGTTTTATATGTTGACCTGTATAGTATTGTAAATGTGGGTGAAAATGTTCCAAGAGTAAAGAAATGATTTAGAAATACAATCTATACAAACTGAAGGCTGACTATGAAGTCAACTTTATTTTAGTGCTTTCCCTGTAGGATTACTATTTATCCATCATTCTTGAAAAAAAAACATGACATCAGGGAAGGACGCCATGACATGCACATGAATTGGATTTTAGTGAGGGGCTGCTTGATAAGTCATCAACCTCACTTTCTCCTCTAGAGCCTTCTAGGTCCAGTGGACCAACCTGGATCAGGACGACTGGAGATGGTCCTGGATGGGAAGCAATCAGGGTTTAGTGACTTGCACAAGTCACATGGCTAGTAAGTGTAAAGTTTCTGAGAATAAATTTAAACTCAGGCCCTCCTGACTCCAGGAATGGTGTTCTATCTTAATAAGTCACCTAATTATAAAATGATTTAATTAAATCCTTACTGAAAAAAATTACTAATTCCATGTAAATTTCTTTTCTGTTTAGACAGTTTTATAGAAAAATGATTCTTTTGGACTTATCCTTGAGAGCCTGGATTGGGACTGGATCTGTGATTTTATTTTTATTATTTTTATTTATTTGTTTTTCCAATAACATGCAATTTCACCAATCATTTTTTGCAAGATTTTGAGTTTTACATTTTTCTCCCTCCCTCCTTTCCCTCCCCTCTCCCCCTGACAAAAAGCAATCTAATATAATTCTACATGTGTAATTATGCTAAACATAGGATCTGTGATTTTATTGACATGGGAATGTTTAAGGTAAGGAATTTCATCATCAAAACTCTATACCTTCCTGTAACTCATACTCTTAGAGAGCTGCCTAGACCACTGAGAGGTTAATTTAATTGCCTAGGGTCATATAGCCTATATGTGTTAAAAGTAGAACTTGAATTGAAGTCTTCCTGACAGTAAGGACAATTTTCAATCCATTATGCCATTTTGCTTCTCCTCATTGAGAAAGTACATTGTAAATAATATGTCTAAAGTTTCCATTGTGGTAGAAACTAAATGCTAGTAATACAATAAATTCATTGTTTGTCCATATGTTCTGTTGGATAATATTGTAAAATGCCTTTTAAATCCATTTGACAATAAACATAGAGAAGGAATGAGAATTCAATGGTTTCCCTTGAATCTAGACTCTTTTCTTATTCAGAAATTCAATTGTCAATCTGTTATTCATGAGTTGAGAGATGGGAACATTCTGATCTTTCATTTTATATTTCAAATCATCTAAAATGTAGTTCTAGTTCAATTAAAATTACTCACACTTAGCTGTCACCCCATCTGTGCTGCAAAGTAGTCTACCTGGGATTTACTAAACCAGCAATATTTTATCATAATCACTTTGCTTGTGTAATAGAGGCACACTTCAAAAGAAATATATAGGAAAAAAAACTTACACTTCTTAGAACACCTAGGCCTAGAACATGACCAATTTTTTGAAATTTTGAAATTTTCTCAGGCCTTCAATTGGGGGGAGCCTTTGTATCTAGTTATAGCATGATTTTATCATGGAACATGCAAAAATTGAAAATAAAAAAAGCATGGTAACTTACTAGGGTCCATCATCATCTGAGTAGCCTTGTGATAACTGTGAGCAGATTAAGAAATTCTTGAAAGGATCTAAACTAAAAACTGTGGAAATGTAGAACTCAAGAGTAGTAAAAGATACTGATGAGTTCTATGGTAAAACTGTCTATATCAAAAGATAAAACTCTGGACTCTAATACATTGTTGATGCATTGTTGATGGAGCTGTAAACTCATCCAACATTTCTGGAGAGCAGTCTGGAATTGTGCCCAAAGGGCAACAAGAATGTGCATACCCTTTGATTCAGCAATACTATTACTGGGTCTATACCCTGAAGAGATTATGAAACGGGGTAAAAACATCACTTGTATAAAAATATTCATGGCAGCCCTGTTTGTGGTGGCAAAGAATTGGAAATTCAGTTAATATCCTTCAGTTGGGGAATGGCTTAACAAACTGTGGTATATGTATGTCATGGAACACTATTGGTCTATTGGAAGCCAGGAGGGATGGGAATTCAGGGAAGCCTGGAAGGATTTGCATGAATGATGCTGAGTGAGATGAGCAGAACCAGAAAAACACTGTACACCCTTACAGCAACATGGGAGTGATGATCAACCTTGATGGACTTGCTCACTCCATCAGTGCAACAATCAGGGACAATTTGGGGCTATCTGCGAGGGAGAGTACCATCTATATCCAAAGAAAGAATTGTGGAGTTTAAACAAAGACCAAAGACTATTACCTTAAACTTAGAAAAAAAACTGTTATCTTATGTAATTTTGCTATCTCTTATACTTTATTTTTCTTCCTTAAGGATAGGATTTCTCTCTCTCATCACATTCAACTTAGATCAATGTATACCATGGAAACAATGTAAAGACTAACAGACTGCCTTCTGTGGGGGTGGGGGGGAGGGAAGCAAAATTATGGGGGAAATTGTAAAATTCACAATAAATAAAATCTTTCTTAAAAAAAAGATAAAACTCCAGTGGAGTGAGAAGAAAGATAATTTCCTAAACACTTTAGAAAGGAAAGGAAGAAAAAAATCACTGAGAATTATGCATAAATTGTTTCCCTGTTATTTTACCATGTGCTTCAGTTTCAGTTAAATGTATTACTATTTCAATGCACATTCAATTCCTGCTCTGTGAGCATGGAGAAAAGTTCCTTTAGTTAATTTTAGAATTTTCCAGTAAACTGGATGGGTACAGTGAACCAAGACATGTGATAAGTCAATTGAGGTAAATTACATAATTGAAAATATCTCCAAAAACTTAATCCTATGCCAGGCGAATATCTGAGTGAGCAGAAAACAGGTTACATTTTACCAAAGGAAAATATCAAAAGGAGATAAAGAACAATGTATTATCAACTAATCATGTTCCTTATCTTCCTTTAACACTATGTTCAGATGTTAATTCATTCATGAAACTTACTCTGATACTTCCAACTAGAAGTTTTTTCTCCTACCCTGTCTCTGGTCTCTGAACTCACTTTATCTAAATTCTCTTGTAAATTTATCACAGTTGGACTTGTGATAATTCACTACCTAAAGCAGTCTGTCAATGGTATTTGGAAATCAACTCATTCCTCCCCTGCACTAGTGAAGAAGACATCTCTGTCTCTTTCAACAATTCTAACAAAGCCAAAAATCATTCAGAAAAGAATGTCCTAATTTGATACTCATCTGTCATAGACATGATTTTTAGTCAAGATGAAGAATAAGCCAAGACACTGTTCAAATTAATGGAAAATATTGTGTGTGTTATCTCCTCATTGGATTATAAGCTAATCAAAAATGGGGTGGCTAGGTGGTGCAGTGGATAGAGCACTGGCCTTAGAGTCAGGAGTACCTGGGTTCAAATCCGTCCTCAGACACTTAATAGTTACCTAGCTGTGTGGCCTTGGGCAAGCCACTTAACCCCATTGCCTTGCAAAAAAAAAAAAAAAAAGATCTGCACTCCCTCTTCAATCATTTCCCCAAAACCATTCAAGCCTTCTTTGGCAATAAGCTATAAGGATACTCTGTTCTCCCTAATTGAAGGTAAACTCAAAAGATACTTCCATTAGCTACAGTTATCAAAAGACTTCTTCCTTTTCTTTGTTACCATTAACCTAATTACTTCAAAAAGAAGTTCTCACTAGAATTATCAGGAGCTCTCTCCTAACCTAGAATAGGTTAGAAATTGGTTAGTCTTTTAAAAAGAATGAAGCAAATAGATTTCAATAGAGGATATTGTTTCAGAATTGATAAAGACTGATAGGAGGGGCGCTAGGTGGTGCAGTGGATAGAGTACTGGCCTTGGAGTCAGGAGTACCTGAGTTCAAATCCCACCTCATAATCCGTAGCTGGTGTAGCCTTAGGCAAGCCACTTAACCCCATTGCCTTGCAAAAAAAAAAAAACGACTGATAGGATTACTCAACCAGAGTAGACCTAGGTTTTAGATTAAGATGAGCAAAAAAAAATCTTTCTTAATGTTTCTGAAAAAAGTACTAGGGATGGAGATGGAGATGGAGGAGGGTGAGGGAAGATTTGTGGAGAATGCCTTTCCATGCTCCCACATAGAAATGGTACAAGGAAAATTTGTTGAGAAAGATCATTAACAACAGCATGGATTAGGAAGGATTTCATGTCACCTGATCTGGGTTTTGAAAGAAGACAAGGATTCTAAGAAGTAGTACTATGAGAGTACATTCTAGCCATGAGGGACAACTTGGGTGAATTCATTGAAGATAACTGTCAAATTTGGGTAGTAAAATTTGGCTGTTCTTGAAAGAGGATAGTATAAAATAAGACTAGAAAGATAGTTTGGAGTCTGATTGTGGAGAACTTTAAATACTAGGCTAAAGAATTTGTATTTTATCCTAAACATACTAAGAAGAACTTGAAGATTTGTGAGAGGAGAGTGTTATGAGCAGGCCTGTGTTTTAGAAAAATTCTTTTGACAGCTATGGGAAGTACATAGAGAAGGGAGAGGGAGGAAACTGGAAAACCAACAAAGAGACTATAGCATAACAGATAGGCACAGGAGCCCTGGGAGTAGTAGTAGTAGTATCCCTCATAGTCTTGCTTCTAGCCCAGACCTTACAGATATCATCTTAAAAAGCAACTCCTGTGGGGAAAGGGTCAAATATCTCTACCAACTGTCAACCAACTGTCAAATGAAGGGCAAAGAAACCAACCTAGTTAAAGCAACAAGGCACCCTGAAGGAATTATAGGTGGCAGCAAATGCCAGGCAAGTGAAGCCACCACCACCACCTTGGACCCATCCTCCCTTAAACCCTGATAGAGATAGTCCTAGGACCCTGAGTCCAAGAACCTTGGGAATTACCATGCCCCCCAAACAGCAGACCAGTTACCACTCCAGCCCTCAGAATCATTATCAAGAGAAGTAACTCGTGAGGAGAGAATCACCTTCCCCATCTGCTAAACACAGAGCAGGTAAGTCAACCCAACTGAAGCCACAAGGCACTCGGATGTACTAGGATAGCAGCCAATTAGGTGGAGACTAGAAAGGAAAGATAAATATGAAAGATATATTTAAAGTAGAGGCAAATTTTGGCAACTCACTATAAACAAAGAGGGAATGATAAAGATGAGTCAAAGATGACTACTTCTAGACTGTTAAGGCTGGTCAAATGGTCATTGAAAGAGGGATGAGATTAGGAAGGGATTCTATTTTGAATATATTGAGTTTTGAGATGCTTATGGATAATCAGGAAGAGATGATCAGCAGACAGTTGATGATGAAGTACTAGAGATCAGGAAGGATATTTGGGCTAGATTTATTTGTTTGAGAGACATCTGATTAAAAAAATAAAGGAGAAAACCAAGTTTCCAGTATCAAACTAGAAAGAGTGAATGTACCATCAATGATGAAGTAAAAGCAATTACTAGGAGTTATTTTGCCCAATTATTGCCACTCTAACTGAAATGAATGAGTATTTACAAGAGTATAAAAATATTAATAGAAATAGAAATAGAATATTTAAATAGCCTATCTTAGAAAAGAAATTCAAAAAGTCACAAATGGACTCCATAGGAAAAAATCCCCAGAACCAGAAGGATTAACAAGTGAATTCTACTAAACATTTAAAGAACAATTAATTCCAGTATTATTTAAACTATTTGAAAGAATAGGTAAAGAAGGATTCCTACCAAATTTTTTCCTTGACACAAATATGATTTTGATATCTAAATCAAGGAGATCCACAATGGAGAAAGAAATCTAGGGACAAAATTCCCTAATGAATTTTTATTAAATAATATATAAAAATTTTAGATAAACTACCAGCAAAGAGATTATAACAACATATCAAAATGATCATATATTATAACTAGGTCAGATTTAAACCAAGAATGCAGTGCTGATTTAATATTAGAAAAGCTATTGGATAATTGACCATATTAATAACAAAAACCCAAAATAATATAATTACTAAAATAGATACAGATAAATCTTTTGACAAAATACAATACCCATTCCTGTTTAAAAAAAAACACTAGAAAACATAGGAATAAATGTAATTTTTCTTAAAATGTTAAGAAAAAACATCATGTAATGGGAATTTCCCAGAAGCCTGCTCAATAAGATTAAAGGTAAAGCACGAGTATCCATTATCACTGTTATTATTCAGTATTATATTTGAAATGCTAGCTATGGCTAGCAATGGCTAGAAATTGAAATAGATTAGGATCACAACTGTTGTTCAGTTATTTAGTCATAGTCATGTTCAACTGCTCATTGACCCTGTATGGTGTTCTTTTGGTCAATTGGGAGGCAGAATGGACTGAGGGCTGTGCTTGGAGTCAGGAAGAATGGACTTCAAATCTGGCCTCAGACACTAATCCTGGGTAAGACACATAACCTTATTTGCTTCAGTTTCCTCATCTATAAAATGAGCTGGATAAGGAAATAGCAAACCACTCCAGTATCTCTGCCAAGAAAACCCCAAAGGAGTCACAAAGAACTAGATATAACTGAAAACTGACTAGCATATACACAAGTCACAGTAGTAAATGACCTTGATAATCTAATATTTGATAAACATAAAGATCTAAACTTAGGTGGGGAGACAAGAACTCACTATTTGACAAAATTTGCTGAGAAAACTGGACAGCAGTTTGACAGAAACTAGGTATGGTCCAACATCTCACGCTGCATACCCAGAGAAGGTAAAAATGGATACATGATTTAGACATGAAGGATGATAACATAAGCAAATTAGAGAATAATGGAAAATTTTACCTAGCTGAATTAGATATAAAGGAAGCTTCTAATATCAAACAAGAGATAGGGAGAATCACTGCAAGTATAATTTTGATTACAATGAAACTTAAAAGGTTTTGAGCAAACAAAACCAATATGATCTAAATTAGAAGGAAAGCAGAAAACTGAGATAAATATTTTACAGCAAGTTTCTCTGCTAAAGATCTCATTTCTCAAATATATGAAGAATTGAGTCAAATTTTTGAAAACAAAAACCATTCTCCAATTGATAGTCAAAGGATATGAATAACAATTTTCAGAAGAAATAAAGTTATCTATAGTCATAAAGTGCTCTAATTACTTTTAGAAAATGCAAATTAAAACAATTTTGAAGTATCATCTCACACCTATCAGATTGGTTAAGGTAACAGAAAAAGGAAATGAAAAATGCTTAGTGAAATGTGTAAAAATAGAGACACTAATGCATTATTGGTGCTACTCTGGAGAACAATTTACCCAAAGGGCTATAAAACTGTGTATATCCTTTGAGCCAGCAGTACTACTATTAAGTCTCTATTATTTCAAAGAGATCAAAGAAAAAGGAAAAATAGCTCTATGTACAAAAAATACCTATGGCAGCTGTTTTTGTGGTGACAAAAAATTGGAACTTGAAGGAATGTCCAATTAAGGAATGGCTGAACAAGTTGTGGTATATGATTGTAAAGGAATACTATTATATTATAAAAAAATGATGAGGGAGCTGGTTTCAGATAAGCCTGGGGAGATTTATATGAAGTGATGCAGGGTGAAATGAGCAAAGACAAGAAAACATTATGTATTGTTACATTTTAACAATGATCAACGATGAAAGATTTAGCCACTCCCATCAAGACCCTGATCCAAGACAGTTCCAAAGGACTCATGATGAAAAATTCTGTCTACCTTCAGAGAAAGAGCTCATGAACTCTAAGTGAAAATTGAATATAATTTTTCTACTCTTTTTACTTGTAACATGGTTTATATGGAAATATGTTTTACATGATTTCACATAGAATTTTTATCATGTTGCTTTGATTTCATGGGTGAGGAAGGGAGAGAATCTAGAACTCTAAATTTTTAAAATAAAAAATGTTTAAAATAAATAAATACTGAATTATTTTAAAATATAATATATGGCTTGAAGAAAGAGAAATGAGAAAACATGTTATTTAAGGTGAAAAGGCACAGGGTCCATCCTAGAGTTTCTTAAATAATAAGTGATTATGTCTAAAATTATGGTCTGAATGATGGTATAACAATTAGTATATTAGAATAGGGTGATTTATTTTTTTTTTTGTTTTACAAATAGAGGAGAATTAGTCTCCATTAATTTAGTTTGTTTTGGGGAGACAGGGAAGCATAAAAACACTGCAAAACATTCATTTCATCAATTATGAAGAAACTCTGCTTCATACATCATGTGTTGTGGGATACATGGGTTTATAATACCCTTTTTAGTTCAGTGTTTCCCACCATACAAGACATTCATAAAGGTATGTAGATAAGCAGAGAAGATAGAGCCTTGGGCTTGTTTTAGTATATTTTTAAAACAGGTTGTTCAAGTTCTCATTGTCTAAAAAAAAGGTAAAACACTCCCTCTAGTGTTTTCATTGGAGAAGGGAAAAAATTTTGATGCAAATTTTTGTTTATATAAGTCTGCTATCCAATATATAAAGCAATAGGAATAGGCAGTTATCAGTGGAAGAAATTAAAGTTATCAATAAAGTTAATCATTTGAAAAATTTCATAACCATAAATATAAGATATAAAGAAATTAAAATAACTCTGATATTGTATATCACTCAAAAGATGAGCAAAGATGACCCTTCCTCCCAAAAAAGGAAATTAATTAAGCAATGAGTATTTATTAAGTGCTTATTATCTTACTATACTTAAGCCATTTTGATAGGTGCAAGGGATAAAAAAATATAAAGAAAGAAATAAGGTCAGCTAGGTGGTGCAGTGGATGGAGGACTAGCCCTGGAGTCAGGAGGACCTGAATTCAAATAAGGCCTAGATAATAATTGCCTAGATGTGTGACCTTGGGCAAGTCAATTAACCCCATTTCCTTGAAAAAACAAAAAAAGAAATGATACATACTCTTGAGGAATGTTATTTCTAATGAAAACATATATATATATGTGTGTGTGTGTGTGTGTGTGTGTGTGTGTGTGTGTGTGTGTGTATACACAGCATAAATAAAAAGTGAATAAATAAAAATATATGCAAAAATCAGGATCAGATATTCAGTTAAAGAAAATTATTAAGAGCATATATGGAGGACGAGTGGTGAGACTAGAGATAAAAAGATCAATTAAATGTATTTGCAATAATCTAGACTAGAGGTTCTTAGGGCTTAAACTGAGGTGCTGCTCATGTGAAGGGAAGGTAAAGTGACAAGATTACCCCACAGGAAGTAAACAAGCCAAAAGATTCACGAGACTCCACAAACAATTCAGAAAACACATGATGAATTTAGAATAGCCCATAAATAGTTAATATTCTACTCCTTCTCCAGTGATTCCCAGTTGTCTCTAGAGTCCTAAAATCCTCCAAACTCAGGGCCAACCCATAGTTTCTACTCCTTTCAAAAGGGAATTAACTAGAATTTGCAGATACTAGACAGGTAATATTCTGAGGAGTCCTTTCATTCTATAGAAGCCCCAAGGTTAGATAGGTAGTAGAAGAGGTTCACATCCTTACTGATCTATATTGTGAATTTAGCCACTAGTCAGTTCTTTTCCAAGGACCAAAAATCCACATGCATGATCCTCTTCTTTCTCTAAGAGACGTACTGGAAGGATGAATAAAGGACTATTTTGATTTTTTAATTGGATTTTACTTTTTTCAGATTCATAATCTTTCTTTCTCATATCTCCCTACACATACACATACAACCAATAACTGAGAAAACAAAGCAAAATAAAACTCCTATTACATACATGTAAAAGTAAAGCAAATTCCTTCATTTATATGTATATTATATTTGCACACACATATGTAGTTGTGCCTATATGTGTAATTATATAAATTTACATGTATTATAAATAGATAATCTATACTATGAGACTGAGTAACATATTTTATCATGAGTCCTCTGGAATTCTGGTTGGTCATTTGTCTGATCAGAGTTGCTAATTCATTCAAAATTAATTGCCTTTACAATATTGCTAATATATAAATTGTTTTCCTGACACTACTCAATTTGAACTATGTCCACACAAATCTTCCAAGTTTCTCAGAAACTATCACCTCCATGATGATACAGCACAATAGAATATTTTTCATATACTTACACCATTACTTTTTCAGCCGTATTCCATTTCTGGAACTTTCAATTCTTTGCCATCACAAAAAAAAGATCTGCTACAAATTTTGTTATATACATAGGTTCTTTTCCAGTTTCTTTGATCTCTTTTAAGTATAGACCTAGTAGGATAATGACTGGATGAAAATGTTGCACAGTTTAGTAGCTTTTGGACCATGGACTGAATTATTCACAGCTCTACCAACAGTACATTAATTTATCATTTTCCCATAGTCCCTCTAGCATTTATTGTTTCCAATTTTTGTCAACTTTGACAATATGACAGATGTGAGACACAACTTCCAAGTTATTTTAACCTTCTTTTCGCTAAATTGTTGGTGGCTTGTATATGACTATTTATAACTTGGTTTTCATCCTCTAAAAACTACCTAAAGGGTCCTTTCACCATTTATCAAAGAGGGATTGCCTCATATTCTTATAATTAGTCAACTAGTTATCTGAGAAAAGAGGGCTTTTTCAGAGAAACTTGCTGCAAAGATAGTTTTCTGTTTTTCTTCTAATTTTAGTTTCATTACTTTTGTTTGTATAAAACCTTTTTTATGTAATCAAAATTGATTATTTTGTGTTCTTTAATCAGGAGAAAAGTAAAGATAACCTGATCTAATTGGATGTCTATAATTTTATCACTATTACAAAGTGAGACAGTTTTAAATAAATTGTATCATATTAAAGAAAAATATCTTAATTCCCATACCTCCTCATGTTTTTTTTGTTTAGGTTTTTGCAAGGCAAATGGAGTTAAGTGGCTTGCCCAAGGCCACACAGCTAGGTAATTATTAAGTGTCTGAGGCTGGATTTGAACCCAGGTACTCCTGACTCCAGGGCTGGTGCTTCATCCACTGTGCCACCTAGCCACCCACCTCCTCATGTTTTTAAACAGAAATGGGTGTTATATTTTGTCAAAGATTTTTTTCTGTACCTATTGATATAATATACCATTTTTGTTAATTGGGGAATTATGCTTATTATCTTCCTAATATTAAACCAGTTCTTCATTCTTGCTATAAGTCCAATGTGGTTCTTGAATTCAATTTTTGTGATAATGCTGTGGACTCCTTTTAATATTTTAAGATTTTTGGTCAATGTTAATTGGGAATATTTGTCCATAGTTTTCATTTTCTGATTTAACTTTTCCTATGTGAGGTATCATTACCACAATTGTAAAAGGAATTTGGTAGAATCTTTTCTTTACCTGCTCTTTCAAACAATTTATATAGTATTGGATTTAACTGTTCTTTAAAAGTTTGATAAAATTCACTTTTTGAACCATCTGGTCCTGGTTTTTTTTTGGGGGGGGGCTTCATTTGTTACTTGTTCAATTTCTTCTTATAAGATTGAATTATTGCAGTTCTTTATATCTTCATGTGTCTATTTGGTGTTTCCTTGGCAAAGATTCTGGAGTTGTTTACCATTACAGTATGGGTAGGGGGTAGCCTGTGTTGATGTCTTTATAGCCCAAAAAAGCCATATATTTAAAACTGACCAAACAGAAACAGTTTTTATCTTTCTTGAACACTTTTTCTTCTGTGCCCAGAGGGTGTACCCATAATGAGGATGCCATGAACCAAACAAGCAGGGGGATACCTTCTCCATCTTCTCCATTTAGAGTTTAAATTCATGGATTTTATCTTGTTCTATTTAATTCATTCTTTTCCATTTTAGCTACTGGCGGTGAGTCCCACCAGACCAAGAATAAAATATGTATTAAACATATCATACATATATGAGCTATATCAAATTGCTTAACTTAACAAGAGGGAAAGATGGGGGGGGAAAGAATTTGTAATTCAAAATTTTTTAAAAAATTAAAGTTAAAGATTTTTTTTTAACATGTGTAATTGGGAAAGAATAAAAAATATTAAATTTTTAAAAGAAAAAAGAACTGGAATGCAGGTGACCCAACCCCTATAATCAGGGGAAAACACCCACTATTAACAGGGGTTAACCCCTAGAAGAGAGTCAAGACAACTCTCCAATCTACTCAAGGATATTGGAGAACCCTGGAGGGGGGTGGGGGTGGAGGGAATGATGACATAATATACCTGGCCTTCAGGCTGTAGAGGCCAAAGTAATCAGTGGGTGTGGGGGCGGGGGGGCGGAATGGGTGTTTGTGTGTATGTACTATGTTTATAACATTTCTGTAAGATTTCTTTCTCTACACTCAGCTACCATCATGGTGTAGGCCCTACATTTCTTCATATCTAGTCTATAGGTCTAGTCTGAAGAACAATAATCTTCTGGTTTCTCTTTCTTTATATCCACAGTGTCTGTAATAGAATATTTAGTCCTTCATTTCAAAGAAGATCACAACATCAGTGAAGCCATGACAAGCACATGAACTGGATTTGAGTGAGGGGGGTACTGCGGTAAGTCACCAGTTTTACTTTCTCCTCCAGTGCCATCTGGATTCAGTGCCAGATATGAATCAGGTTCTCTGGTCTTAGATATGAGGCATTCAGAGTTAAGTGACTTGCCCAAGCTCATACTGCTAGTAAGTGTCAAGTGTCTGAGGCTGGATTTGAACATCTGTCCTTCCGACTCCAAGGCTGGTACTCTATCCACTGCACCACCTAGCAGCTCTCTGTAATAGAATATACACTTAACAGATGCTTATTCACCATTGTTGACATTACAGACTTATATTAAGGACAGTAAACATTTTCTGTAACGGGTTATATAGTAAATATTTTAGGTTTTCTGAGTCAAGAAGTAATTTTATATAGGTATTTGTATAAGGAGAGATGAAACAAATTTCCTCAACTTTGTTATTGATTAATTAAAAAAGTAGTAATGATAATAACACTTTGGGGGTTATACAGGTCTACTAATGAAATGAGTTTTTTTTCTTTTTGGAACAATATTTTGCTTATATGGCATTCAAGGTTATTTTCCTGTCATCAAAATTAATTGTAAATCTTCATCTATTAATGCTGCTCTGTAAAAAAATTTTATATATTCTATTTTTGAAAATGTCTTTTCATTTAGACATTGCCAAATATTGATATGAAATCATGAGTATATGATTTTAATTGAGCATCATCACTTGGAAGACATTTACAGAACTCCATTAAAGTCTTCTCCTGATGGTTGTCTTTTAGTATGTCATTACATTATAGATTAATTACTCCTAATTGAATGTTAGATGGAAGCTGCCCAGGTAATGGATTTTGAAAAAAAGACTTGTATCAAGACCCCAAAACTCTGCTGGAACTGAAGTTTAGGATCAGAAAATATATCTTCTGTACATTTCTATGAGAATATAATTCTTATTTTTCCTGGGAGCTTTCATTGGGGATCTCTTTCAGAGGTGACCAATAGATTTTTAAAATTTCTATTTTATCTTCTGGTTCTAGACTATTAGGGCAGTTTTCCTTGATATTCTTGAAAGATGATATCTAAGCCCTTGATCATGGCTCTCAAGTATTCCAATAATTCTTAAATTATCTCTTCTGGATCTATTTTCCAGGTCAGTTGTTTTCCCAATATGATATTTCAAATTTTCTTCTATTTATTTCACTCTTTTGTTTTTTTTTTTTATTGTTTCTTGATGGCTCATAAAGTCATTAGCTTCTTGCCAATTGTAATCTTTAAGGAGTCCTTTTCTTCAGATATTTTTTGTAAATTTGGTAAATTCTGCTTTTCAAAGCATTCTTTTCTTCATTCAATTTTTCTGCCTCTTATCATTCAGCCTATTCTGTTCTTTTTAAGATGTTATTTTCTTCAGTATTTTTGTGCCTCCTTTACCTTTTTTTCTTCTTCATGATTTTCTTGAATCAACTGAATACAACCCCTCTACTTGTCAATTTCTCAGAATCTTTCTCTCTCTCTTCAGGGCCCTTAAAAGAATCTGAAATTCTGTCTCTTTCTTTGAAGTTAGAAGTCAGAAGTGAAGAATTTGGAAAAAGATTATTAGTGGAAAATAGGTAAGAATCAAGAACACAGGTCCTAATATTTGTAGAAAAAAACAGCAAGTTCAAATGAAAATGGGTAACCTAGTTGAAGGAGACTTCTATTTATCAGGTTCCATTAGGGTAGAGTATAAGCTATTTCATTGATCATGACCACTCAAAACACATAAGAAAATTCAAGTCCACAACTCTGAATGTTGTAAAAATGTTGCAACATTAATGAATAAACTGGTGGTATTTCACAGAAGTCAAGGTACAAGTGTGGACTTTACACTTGGATTTTTACCTTTATAGAAAAGTAGGGCTAGCTTCTTGTCATTAGAAATAAAAGCTTCAACATGGAAATATATTTTGATGAGTGTACATATATAATCTATATCAAATTGCTTGCCATCTCAGTGAGGAAGGATTGTGAGGCAGGGAAATAATTTTCAAAATTTTAAAAAACATGTCAAAAGTTGTTTTAGCATGTAAAAAACTAAATATTAATTAAATAATTTTTAAAAGAACTAGAGTTTTCATTTATAAGTTATGCTACTTTTGGGGCGGCTAGGTGGTACAGTGGATAGAGCACCGGCCCTGGAGTCAGGAGAACCTGGGTTCAAATCTGGTCTCAGACACTCAATAATTACCTAGCTGTGTGGCCTTGGGCAAGCCACTTAACCCCGTTTGCCTTGCAAAAACCTAAAAATAATAATAATAATAAGTTATGCTAATTCTGACTGTCTATACAAAGACAGATTTGCTAGTTCCCATAAATCAAAAGGAAATGCAGAATCTAAGAGAAAGTGCCAAAGTCAGGCCCACTATAAGATAGTATATCAAGTGAGGGTTAGGGTTCCTAAATGGCACAGAGAATCACAAATTATGACCAGACCCAAGAAAAAAATTCAGTAATTTAGACATGAAATCTATGTGTCAAAGCCCATTTGCTTGGGAATTTCCTTTTTTTTGGAGGGAAAGGAATCAATCTCCATGCCTTTTATGAAGGGTGGAGATGATAAGAATTTGGAAGAAGGGAGATACTAGTTTTCTGATTTTGAGCTTCAAAGAAAGAGACCAAGTTCAAGATCCTCTTTAGTTTCCTGGAGAGAGGGAGAGAGAGAGAGAGAGAGAGAGAGAGAGAGAGAGAGAGGAGAGATCAGAAGAAACTGTCAAATAGAGGAACTAGAACTCAGCTGAGTTAAGATATCTCATTCCTAATAGGAAAACTCATTTCTTTTGTTTTATCTGTTATGATCTCATTTGTATTCTTCTCTGTTGTTTGTTTTGCTACAGGTTTAGATGTTTGCTTTATGCATTATATGTTCATTGTGGAACTGAAATTTGATGGGAAAAGAGTCAAGCCTTATAACTTGGGACACTCCTACCCTATTAAAGGATAATGATCAGGAGCTGGATAGGTGGCACAACCTAAGACACTTACCTGTGTGACTTTAGCAAATCCTTTAACCTCTGCTGCCTTAGTTTCCTCAATTGTAAAACAGAGCTAATAATAGTATTCGCCTTTAAGGGCTTTTGTGAGAATCAAGTGAAATAATATTAAAAAGTACTTAGCATAGTGTCTGGTATATTATAAGTGCTATATAGTTATTAACTATTATTATCATTATTAGGGGCTCAACTTGTACCTAAAAATTATCCTTCTAGACTAATTATATTTAGGAAAGCAAGTAGATATAATTCCAGTAGGTATAAGTCCAGTACCTTTTCTCTCTAAGGAGAGGGAAGTGATCAGCCTTTGGTCTTAGCTTCCTACTTGCCTTCCTGGTAGGAATCAAAGTGTCAGTTGGAAGAGCATGGGCAAAGGAGATTCTATCCAGGAGATATTTTTTTCAAGTCTCCTTGAGAGTCACAACAAGCACTCAGCCCAGCTGCAGCACTCTGAGCAGCCCAAGCCCTCAGAGCTGCAGCCCAGATCCCAGGAAATGCAAGCAGGCCATCCAGCAGGAGCCTCCAAGCAGCTGTGCTCTGTGCTCAGCCCCAGGAAAGTAAAGGGAGTAGAGGAAGACTCCCAGGGACTGTCCTCTGTCCCTGAAACAGGACTCTGGGCCTGTGACCACATTCAGACCCTGAGCACAGTCTAGGCCCCCCATAGAGCAGGGACCTCCCTCTCCCTCACAGCCTCCAAGGCAGCATTCACAGACCAGGAGAGCAATCAGAGCCTCATATACTGAGTTCCTTGTTGGGGGGGGAGGTATCCCAATAAAACTCAAAACTCAGGAAGCACCCCAAAACCAGACATAGGCTGGGAAAATAAGTAAACAGAAAAAAGGGAACCTGACCATAAAAATTATTTTGGTTCATTGAGGATCAAAGTACTCAATCTGAAGATGAGAAAGTCCAAGCTTCTGCATCTAAAGACTCCAAGAGGGGCGGCTAGGTAGCTCAGTGGATAAAGCACCGGCCCTGGAGTCAGGAGTACCTGGGTTCAAATCCAGTCTCAGACACTTAATAATTACCTAGCCATGTGGCCTTGGGCAAACCACTTAACCCCATTTGCCTTGCAAAAAAAAAAAACTAAAAAAAAAAGACTCCCAGAAATAGAGAAGTTGGGCTCAGGCTATGAGAGAGCTCAAAAAAGATTTTGAAAACCAAGTAAGGGAGATAGAAGAAAAATTGGAAAAAGAAATGAAAGATCCAGGAAAAGCATGAAAACGAAGTCAGCATCTTAGTCAAGGAGATCCAAAAAAATGCTGAAAAAAATAACATGTTAAAAACCAGCTTAGGTCAAATGGATAAAACCATTCAAAAAGTTATTGAGGAGAAAAAATGCTTTAAAAAGCAGAATTGACCAGATGGAAAAGGAGATAGGAAAGCTCTCTGAGGGAAACAAATCCTTCAGATGTAGAATGGAGCTAAAGGAAGCTGATGACTTCGTGAGAAATCAAGACACAATACTTCAACACCAAAAGAATGAAAAATTTAGTAGAAAATGTGAAATATCTCATTGAAAAAAACAACTGATCTGGAAAACAGATCCAGAAAAGATAATTTAAAAATTATTGGGATACCTGAAAATCATGATCAGGAAAAGAACCTTGACCTCATTTTTTTTTAGTTTTTGCAAGGCAATGGGGTTAAATAGCTTGCCCAAAGCCACACAGCTAGGTAATTATTAAGTGTCTGAGGCCAGATTAGAACTCAGGTACTCCTGACTCCAGGGCTGGTGCTCTATCCACTGCACCACTTAGCTGCCCCTTGACCTCATTTTTAAAAGAATTCCTACAGGAAAATTGCCCTGATATCCTAGAAGCAGAGAGTAAAATAGAAATTGAGATCTCCCCTGGAAAGAGATCCAAAAAAAATGACCCCCAGGAATATTATAGCCAAGTTCCAGAACTCCCAAGTCAAAGAGAAAATATTACAAACAGCCAGAAGGACACAATTCAAATATCATGGAGCTGAAGTCAGGATCACACAGAACTTAGCAGCAACTACATTAAGGGCTCATAGGGCTTGGAATATAATATTCTAGAAGGAAAAAGAGCTTGGAATGCAACCAAGAATCAACTAACCAGCAAAACTGAACATCATCTTCCAGGGGAAAAGATGGATTTTCGATGAAACAGGGGACTTTCAAATGTTCCTTTTAAAATGACCACAGCTGAACAGAAAGTTTGATCTTCAAATACAGGACTCAGGTGAAGCATAGGGAGTGGAGGAGAAGGGTGAAATATGAAGGACTTAATGATGATGAACTGCATGTATTCCTGCATAGAAAAATGATGCTGATAATGCTCATATGAGTCTCCTCATTTTGTAGAGCAGGTAGAAGGAGTTTTTATAGATGAAGCACAGGAGAGAGCTGAATTTGAAGATATAATATATTGTAAAAATGGAGTCAATGGCTAAAAGGGAAATGTACTGGGAGTAAGAGAAAGGAGAAGTAGAATAAGCGAAGATATTTCATACAAAAGTCATTTTTTTGGCAATGAGCTTTTGTGTATAACATGGAAACAATGTAAAGACTGACAAATTGCCTTTTGTGGGGGGTGAGGGGTGGGAAGTAAGATTAGGGGAAAAATTGTAAAACTCAAAATAAATAAAATCTTTAGTGCAATGAGCTTTTGCAATGATATGGAAGGGGAAGGCAAGGGGGGAATGAAGGAACTTTCACTCTTATCAGAAATGGCTGAAAGAGGAAACAGCATACACATTCAGTATAGACAATCTGGAGTAAAGGGGAGAGAAAGGGGACAGGGGAAGAGGGGGGGATGTGGGTGATGGAGGAAAGAGTAGCTCATGGGAGAGAATAGTCAGATATAATGCACTATCTTTTTTACTTTTTTTTTGCAAAGTGCTGGGATTGGGTGGTCTGTCCAGGACCATGGGGCCTGGGTGGTTGCCGGTCCTCTGGGGTGGGAAATGGGCTTGGGGCCTCTTGACAGTTCTCTGTCTGCTGCGCCACTTGGCTGCCCCACAGCACATTTTTGAAAAGGGACAGAGTGAAAGGAGAGATAAAATATAATAGATAGTTGTGGGGAGGAATTGATGGAGGGAATTAAAATCAGCAGCAGCAACTGTGGAAAAATATGGAAGTAGGGGCCGGAGCCAAGATGGCAGTTTGAAGGCAGCATTCCCGGGGAACTCCTTCCCCCCAAATGCCAAAAAAAAACAAAGGATGACTCTAGCCAAAATTTAGAGGGGCAGAACCCACAGGAAGACTGAGTGATACATTTTCCCAGTCCAAGATAACTTAGAAGTTCCACAGAAAAGGTGTGTTTCAGAAAAAAGCCGGGCTGGCAGCACAGCCCAGCCCAGTCCAGAGATCACCAGGAATAGCTTGAAGGGGTGGTGAGAGAACTCTGCTGCACCTGGGTGAGTGTGAAGTGAGGAACACCAGTCACAGAATCTGCAGCGAGAATCTGGAGGAAGCAGCCTGCACCCCCAGAGACAGTAAGGGAAGTCTGCAGAGATTTCTCTGCTCTCCCTCATGGTAGGACTCTGCTGTTTGCCTACACTCACACATATTGAAGTTTGGGCTTCCATACTAAGATAGAAGGATCCCTCCCTATAGCCCTAGGGCAGAGGAAAGTGGGGGGGGGGGCATCTACACATCAAAGCACAGGCAAGAGAGAATAAGACTTTGGAGGAATAAAGGTCCCAGTGAAATGTACCAAAAAAAACCCCAAAGCCTTGGAAGTGCTGTAAATTAGTCTTGGGCTGAGGAAATGAGTAAACAACAGAAAAAGAAGAATCTGACCATAGAGAATTTCTTCAGGGGCACCAAAGTGGCGCAGTGGATAAAACCAGCCCTGGAGTCAGGAGTACCTGTTCAAATCCAGTCTCAAACACTTAATTACCTAGCTGTGAGGCCTTGGACAAGCCACTTAACCCCATTTGCCTTGCAAAAACCTAAAAAAAAAAAAATAGAATTACTTCAGTCCCATGTAAGATCAAAACACATACTCAGATGATGACAAAATCAAGGCTTCTGTAGCTAAAATGTGAATAGAAATAGAAAATGGGCTCAGACTATGGATGAACTCAAAAAAACACTTTGAAAAGCAATTAAGGGGGGCAGCTAGGTGGCGTAGTGGCATAGTGGATAAAGCACAGGCCCTGGAGTCAGGAGTACCTGGGTTCAAATCTGGTCTCAGACACTTAATAATTACCTAGCTGTGTGGCCTTGGGCAAGCCACTTAACTCCTTTTGCCTTGCAAAAACCTAAAAGAAAAAAAAAGAAAAGAAAAGCAATTAAGAGAGATGGAGGAAAAATTGGAAGGAGAAATGAGAGCAATGCAGAAAAATCACGAAAACCAAATCAAAAGCTTGGTGAAAGATATACAAAAAAAATACTGAAGAAAATAATATGTTAAAAACCAGTTTAGGGGCGGCTAGGTGGCGCAATGGATAAAGCACCAGCCCTGGAGTCAGGAGTACCTGGGTTCAAATCCGGTCTCAGATACTTAATAATTACCTGGCTGTGTGGCCTTGGGAAAGCCACTTAACCCCATTGCCTAGCAAAAAAATTTTAAAAAATTAAAAAAAATTAAAAAAAATAAAAACCAGTTTAGGCCTAATGGAAAAAGCAAAACAAAAGGCAAATGAGAAGAATGCCTTAAAAAGCAGAACTGGACAGCTGGAAAAGGAGATTAAAAAAGCTCTCTGAAGAAAATAACTCCTTCAAATGCAGAATGGAACTAAAGGAAGCTGATGACTTTGCAAGAAATCAGGAAGAAATAAAACTCTTCCAATAAAGCCAAAAATTAGAAAAAAATGTGAAATATCTCATTGGAAAAGCAACCAACCTCAAAAACAGATCCAGAAGAAATAATTTAAAAATTATTGGGCAGGGGGCAGCTAGGTGGTGCAGTGGATTGAACAGTGGACTTGGAGTCAGGAGTACCTGAGTTCAAATCCAGCCTCAGACACTTGATAATTACCTAGCTATGTGGCCTTGGGCAAGCCACTTAACCCCCATTTGCCTTGCAAAAACCTAAAAAAAAAAAAAGAAAGAAAGAAATTATTGGGCTATCTGAAAGCCATGACCAGGAGAAGAGTCTAGACTTCATTTTTTCAAGAAATAATACAGCAAAATTGCCCTGAGATCCTAGAAGCAGAGGGTAAAATAGAAATTGAGGGAATTCACTGACCACCCCCCCCCGAAAGAGATCCCAAAAGAAAAACTTCCAGGAATATTATAGCCAAATTCCAAAACTCCCAAATCAAAGAGAAAATTCTAAAAGCTGCCAGAAACAAACAATTCAACTAACGAGGCTCCATAGTCAGTATTACACAGGATATGGCAGCATCTACATTAAGGGCTCATAGGGATTGGAATATGATATTCCGGAAGGCAAAAGATCTTGGTTTACCTAGCAAAACTGAACATCCTCTTTCAGGGGAAAAGATGGACTTTTTTTTTTGCAAGGCAAATAGAGTTCAGTGGCTTGCCCAACACCACACAGCTAGGTAATTATTAAATGTCTGAGGCCGGATTTGAACTCAGGTACTCCTGACTCCTGGGCCAGTGCTCTATCCACTGCACCACCTAGCTGCCCCTAAAAGATGAACTTTCAATGAAGCAGGGCACTTTCAAACATTGCTATTGAAACAACCAGAGCTGAACAGAAAGTTTGATCTCTAAGGACAGGACTCTGGTGAACCATAGAAGGGGTAGAAGAGAAGGACTAACTATGAGGAACTTAATGATATTGAACTCTTTATATTCCTGCACAGAAAGAAGATATTGATAACTCATATGAACTTTCTCATTTATAAGAGCTGTTAGAAGGAGCATATGTAGACAGGATACAGGAAGGAGCAGAATATAATGGTATAATATAGTAAAAAGAGGGAATCAATGGGTGATAAAGGAAAGTACTGGGAGGAAGGAAAAGGAGAGGAAGAAGAAGCTAAGAAATTTCTCATAAGAGTCAAGAAAAAGCTTTTTCAATGGAGTGGAAAGGGGGAAGGCAAAGGGGAATGAGTGAGACTTCATTCTCATCAGAAATGGGTCAGAGAGGAAATAACATACACATTTAATAGGGTATAGAAATCTATCTTACCCTAGAGGAAAGTTGGAGAGGAAAGGGATGGGATAAGGAGGAATGGGGGGAGAAAAGGGGGTGGGGAATAGGTGATAGAAGAGAGGGAAGATCAGGGGAGAGGGTACTCAGATTCAACACACTTTTGGACAGGGCCAGGATGAAAGGAGAGACAGAATAGAATAAATGAGAGTGGGGAGAAATAGAGTGGAGGTACAGCTAGTAATAGCAACTGTGGGAAAAATATTGAAGCAACTTCCCCAGAGACAGAGCCATTGAAATCTGAACACAGACTGAAGTACAATTTTTTTTCTCTCTCTCTATTCTTGAGGTTTCTCATCTTCTTGGGTTGGGGGTAGGGGGTCTATGTTTACTCTCATAACATTCAATTTACATCAATGTATGGCATGGAAACAATGTAGAGACTATCAGACAGCCTTCAGTGGGGGGGCAAAAATTGAAGAATTCAGAGCCTTGAAAAAAATGATGGATACCTATTACTATTGTATATAATTGGAAAACAAATTTTAAAAAGTTAAAATGTTAAAAAAAAAAAAAAGAAAAATATGGAAGTAACTACTGTGATGGACTTATGACAAAGAAAGTGATCCACCCAAGACAGAGCTGATGGTATAAGAACACAGACTGAAACACATTTTTTCCTCTTTCTTTTACTTTATTTCTCATGAGGTTTTATATTTTTGTGGGGGAGGGGTATTATGTTTACTCTTAAGAATATTTTAGTAATGTGTAAATAAATTAAAGAAAAATAAAAAATACAGAGAAAAATAAAAATAATAATCATGGTGATAATAGGCATCTTTGTTTCATTCCTAAGTTTATCCCCATTACATATATTACTTGCTGATGGTTTTAGATAAATACTACTTGTCACTCTAAGAAAAACTCCATTTATACCAACACCTCACAACCCATACCAAGATAAGATCAAAATGGATACAGGAGGGGCAACTAGGCGACACAGTGGATAGAGCACTGGCCCTGGAGTCAGGAGTACGTGAGTTCAAATCTGGTCTCAGACACTTAATAACTACCTAGCTGTGTGGCCTTGGGCAAGCCACTTAACCCCACTTGCCTTGCAAAAATGTAAAAAAAAAATGGATACAGTATTTAGACATAAAAAACAATATTATAAGCAAACTAGAAGATGAAGGGGTAGTTTACCTGTCAGATTTATGGAAAAGGAAACAGCTTATGACTAAGGAAGAAATGTAGAACATCACTAAAAACAAACATGATTTTGATTACATTAAATTAAAAAAAACTTTTGCACAGACAAAACCATTGTAACCAAGATCAAAAGAAATGTAGTAAAGTGGGAAACAATCTTTGCAACTAATGTTTCTGACAAAGGACTCATTTCTAAAATATACAGAGAACTGAGTCAAATTTTTTTAAAAAGCCATTCCCCAATTGACAAATGGTCAAAGGATATGCAAAGGCAATTTACAGATGAGGAGATAGAAGCAATCCATAGTCATATGAAAAGAAATTGCTCTAAGGAGAGGCTAGGTGGCATAGTGGATAAAGCACCAGCCTTGGAGTCAGGAGTACTTGGGTTCAAATCCGATCTCAGACACTTAATTACCTAGCTGTGTGGCCTTGGGCAAGCCACTTAACCCTATTTGCCTTGCAAAAAACCTAAAAAAAAATTGCTCTAAATCATTACTTATTAGAGAATTGCAAGTTAAAGCTTCTCTGAGGTACCACCTCACACCTCTCAGACTGGCCAACACGACCAGAAAGGACAATGATCATAGTTGGAAGGGTTGTGGGAAATCTGGGACACTATTACATTGTTGGTAGAGCTGTGAACTCATCCAGCCTTTCTGAAAAACAGTCTGGAACTATGCCCAAAGGGCAACAAAAATGTGCATACCCTTTGATCCAGCAAAACCACTACTGGGTCTATACCTTGAAGAGATGATGAAAAAGGGTAAAAACATCACTTGTACAAAAATATTCATAGCAGCCCTGTTTGCGGTGGCAAAGAATTTGAAGTAAATTTCCAGGAGGGATGGGAATTCAGGGAAGCCAGGAGGTATTTGCATGAACTGATGCTGAGCAAGATGAGCAGAAACAGAAAAACATTGTACACCCTAACAGCAACATGGGAGTGATGAGCAACCTTGATGGACTTGCTCATTCCATCAGTGCAACAATCAGGGACAATTTGGGGCTGTCTGCAATGGAGAATATCATCTGTATCCAGAGAAAGAATTGTGGAGTTTGAACAAAGACCAAGGACTATTACCTTTAACTTAGAAAAAAAAACTGGTATCTTATTGTCTGATCTTGCTGCCTCTTATACTTTATATTTCTTAAGGATATCATTTCTCTCTTATCACATTCAAATTGTATCAATGTATACCAGGGAAACAATGTAAAGATTGGCAAATTGCCTTCTGTGGGGAGTGGGGGGGAGGGAAGTAAGATTAGGAAAAAATTTGTAAAACTCAAATAAAATCTTTATAATAAAAAAAGAAAAACCCCATTTATTCCTATGTTCTCTAATGTTTTTAATAGGAATGTGTGTTGTATTTTATCAAAGGTTTTTTCAGTAGCTACTGTGATAATTATATGATTTCTTTTAGTTTTGTTATTGATAATGGTAAATTTTGCTGATTGTTTTTCCTAATATTGAATGGGTCCTATATTCCTGGTACAAATTCTACCTGGTCACCATATATGATCCTGGCAATAATTTGCTTTAATCTCTTTGCTAATATTTTATTTAAAAATTTTGCAACAATAGGAAAATATATAATATATAAAATATATAAATATATATATAAAATATATAATATATAATTTTCTTTCCGTTTTGTCTCTTCCTGGTTTAGATATTAGCAACATATTATCATAAAAGGAATTTGGTCTATTTTTTCAAATAGTTCATATAGAATTGGAATTAACTATTCTTTAAATGTTTAGTAGTTTTTACTTGTAAATCCATCTGGCCCTGGAGATTCTTTCCTAGGAAGTTCATTGATGGCTTGTTCAATTTCTTTGTCTAAAATGAGATTATTTAAGTATTTTTTTCCTCTTCTGTTAATCTGGGAAATTTGTATTTTTGTAAATATTTATCTATTTCATTTACATTGTCAGATTTATTGGCTTACCATTGGGCCAAAAAACTCCAAATTATTATTTTAATTTCCTCTTCATTAATGGTAAATTTACTCTTTCATTTTTGATACCAGGAATTTGATTTTCTTCTTTCTTCTTTTTTTTTAAATCAGATTAACCAAAGGCTTGCCTGTTTTATTGATTTTTTTCATAAAACCAATTTTTAGTTTTATTTATTAATTCAATAATTTTCTTACTTTTGATTTTGTTAATCTCCTTTATTTACACAATTTCTAATTTGGTATCTAATTGGGAATTTTTAATTTGTTCTTCTTCTAGTTTTTTTAGTTGCATACCTAAATCATTGATCTCTTCTTTGTCTATTTTATTCAGGCAAGCATTAAGAGATAAAAATTCCCCTAATAACTGCTTTGACTTTATCCAACAAGTTTTGATATGTTGTCTCATTATTGTCGTTGTCGTGGATGAAATTATGGATTGTTTCTATTATTTGTGGTTGACCCACTCATTCTTTAAAATTAGGTTATTTAACTTCCAATTAATTTTTTGCTTATCTTTCCATGACCTTTTTTGGCACAAAAATTTTTAACTTCATGATCTGAAAAGAATGCCTTTAGTATTTCTGCCTTTCTGCTTTTGATTATGAGGTTTTTGTGCCTAATATATAGTCAATTTTTGTGTAGTCCCATGTACCACTGAGACTAGGTATAATTCTTTCTATCTCCATTCAACTTTCTCCAGAGGTCTAGTCCTATCTAACTTTTCTAAAATTCTATTCAGTTCCTAAATCTCTCTCTTTTTTTATTTTATAGTTAGATTTATCTAATTCTGAGAGAAGGACATTGAGGTTCCCCACTAGTATAGTTTTGTCCATATCTTCTTGTAACTCTTCTAAGGAAGTCTCTTCTAAGACTCTGGATACTATACCACATAGTGTATATATGTTTAGTATTACTTTATTGTCTGTGGTACCTTTTATCAAGATATAGTTTCCTTTCTTAACCCTATTAATTAAATTTATTTTTTGCTTTTGTTTTGGTTGAGATCAGGATTGCTACCCCTGCTTTTTTTTTTTACTTCAGTTGAAAGATAATAGATTCTGCTCCAGTCTTTTACCTTTATTCTGTTAGTATCTCTCTTCTTCAAATGTGCTTTTTGTAAACAGCATACTGTGTGATTCTGGTTTTTTCCTTCTACTGTGATAAGGGCTTTGTACCTCTTCATGTGATACAATTTACCTTTCTGCTTTTCCCTGTACAATTCTTTTTTTATGCCTAAATTTTTTATGTCATCATGTGCCTCCTTCCCTCTATGTATATTCCTTAAAGAAAGAGATGTGTCAAGAATTATTAACTTCATCTTCCCATGTAGAGATGTAAACAATTTAGTCTTATTGAATAACATTTTTTTTCTTTTCCATTTACCTTTTTAAGGTATCTCTTGAGTCTTGTATTTGAAAATCAAATTTTCTGTTCATCTCTGTTCTTTTCAGCAGAAGAGTTTGAAACTCATTTCATTTTATATCTATCTTTTCCTTCAAAAGAGTATGCTCAGTTTGGGTGGGTATTTGATTCTTGGTTATAATCCAAGTTCCTTTGTCCTATAGAATATCAAATTCCAGGTTCTCTGATCCTTTTATATTGAAGCAAAATCCTGGCTGAGATTCCTGTGTATTTGAATTGTTTCTTTCTGGCTTCCTGTAGTATTTTTCTCCTTGACCAAATAATTCTGGAATTTTGCAACACTATTCCTTGGAGTTTTTTCATTTGGGGATCTCTTACAGGAGGCAACTGGCAGATTTTTTTTTTAATCAGTATTTTATCCTTTGATTCTTTATGTCAGGAGAGCTTTCCTTGATAATTTCTTGAAAAATGTTGTCTAAATTTTGGACTATCTGCAATGGAGAGAAAGAATATCTGGAGAAATAATTATGGACTTTGACAAAGACCAAAGACTATTACTTTCAAATTAGAGAAAAAAGTTATCTTATTATGTAATTTTACTATCTCATATTTTATTTTTCTTCCTTAAGGATATGATTTCTCTGTCATCACATTCAACTGAGATCAATGTATACCATGGAAACAATGTAAAGACTAACAGAATGCCTTCTGAGGGGGTGGGGAGAGGGAAGCAAGATTGGGGGGGGGATGTAAAACTCAAAATAAATAAAATCTTTCTAAAACAATGTTATCTAGGCTTTTTTTTTCAAGTAGTCCAATAATTCTTTAAATACCTCTCCTAGATCTATTTTCCAAGTCACTTGTTATTCCAATGAGCTATTTATAACTTTTTCCATTTATTTTTAATGTAGTTCTACTGACTCTTGATATCACATAAAGTCATTAGTTTCCACGTGCCCAATTATAATTTTTAAAGTATTATTTTCTTCAGTTAACTATTTATCTCCTATTCCATTTGCTCATTTGCTATTTTTAAAGAAGGTGCTTTCTTCATTGGATTTTTTTTATTTGATCAATTCTATTTTTTAAAGAGATGCTTTCTTTTTTCATTTGCCCAATTGCATTTTTGAAGTTGTTTTCTTTTTCTCTTTAGATTATTGTATTTTTAAAGGAGTTGTTTTCTTCAGTCAATTTTAATGCTTCCTATTACAAGCTTTTGATTCTCTCTTGCATACCTCTTATTTCTTTTCCCAATTTTTCTACTTGATTTTTAAAATTCTTTTTGAGTTCTTTCAAGAAGACTTTTGGGGCTTAAGATCAATTCATATTCACTTCTGGAGCTTCACGTGCAGGCCTTTTTCCAGAGTCCTCTTCCACTATGGTGATGTGATCTTTCTTATTACTATAGGAGTTTCCTAAGCTCAGGACTTTTTTCTGTTTCTTACTCATTTTTTAAACCTAGTTCATAGTTTTTAAAGTTGGACTCTGCTCCTGGGCCGCAGGGGACACAGCCACAAATTTCTTGTGCTGGGACCAAGGGTCTGCTCACACACTTTGCATGTTGGGGGCCTCAAGTGCTAGCAATTTGCTCATTGTACTGGAGTTGCCTGGCCTAGTTGCAGAAAATGTGCAGGGGTTCTGGGACTCATAATTTTCCATCTGCACTGGGATTGGAGTCCTCACAGCTGGATTGATGTGCCAATGGTCTGCTGGGATGGGCCCCAGACTTGGTTGCTGAGAGCTAAGAGTCTCTCCCTGGTTTTCCTGCCCCACCTTCCCCTGTGTTGGGCATGCTTCCCCTCCATTTAAGTGAGATAGACCCTTCCTGAAGTCTTTCTAAGATACATTAAACTGGGAAATGCTCAACTTTGCCTTTTTGTAGGTTCTATCACTGAAGAATATGTTAAGACTAATGGCTTAATTTAATATTGTTTCTGAGGGAAGCAATAAGAGCTCAGGGAAGTGCATGGCTTTCTCTACCATCTTGGCTTCACCACCCCCCCCATTTAATTTTATTGCATAATTTAATATGATTTAACATACTATGCACTAAGATTTGAAATTTCACATACCATTCTCTTTTCTTGTTCTTCTTTACTTCATTTTGCTGATATTTATGAAATTCATAATAATAAGAAAAATAAGTGAGAAGAAAAAGGTGGAGGCAACAAGAAAAGACAGTTTTGTTCAAATATTTATGAAATGGAAATAAGATAGAGATAATAACTTGAGGGGATAGTAGAATGAAGTGTGAGTTTTCTAAAAATGGGGCAGGACTAAGAAGTCAACAAAAAAGTGAGATGGTAAATAAAAGGACAGCAAAATTAACAAAGTAAAAGATGATTACGGGAGCCGTTTGCCAGAAGGAAGGAAAGAGTTAAAAGTTAAAAAATGTAATACTTCTATTGCAGAGACTGGAATAAAGAATAAGAGAGTGGAAGATAGTGTTCAAGGAGTTTTGAGATGTAGAGTAAGGGAGAATAGGGAGTTCAGGCATTTTCTCAGCAAATATGTCATCTGATTAAAAAGATGGGGTTTGATCAAGAGGAGATAGGGAGGAATGCTTGATAAGGAAAACAGACATGCAAAGAATGTATTTGAGAATTACTTAGGAATAGGTCAAAAGACTATCCTGCTATATGGAGGATCTGGTTGCTATTAGATATTATCAATGGACCCAGGTCAACTCAAAGGTAACTAGGTGGTACAGTAGGGAGAGTGCAGAGCCTGTAGTCAGGAAGATTTATCTTCCTAACTTCAAATTTGGCTTCAGACACTAGCTATTTGATGTTGGCAATTCAGTTAACCCTATTTGCCTCAATTTCCTTATTTGTAAAATGAACTGGAGGAAATGAAACCACCATAGTATCTTTGCTAAGAAAACCACAAATGGGGTCCAGAAGAGTCAGATATGGGACAAAGCCAAGATGGTGACAGGAGAGGACCTTCTCTCAGTTGCTCTGAAGGAAAACTTATAAACTAAGGACTCTATATTTTCGAGAGACAGAACCCACAGAGGGATTCAGTGAGGCAGTTCTCCAACCCAAGCTAACCTGGAAAAGAGCAGAAAGGCTCAGCTCCACTGGATCAGAGTGGTGGCCTACCAGATCAAAGGAACTTCAGCCTCCCGGAGGCAGCCCCAGGGTGCTGGCAGCTGCAGCTCACAGCAGCAGGGGAAGTTTCCTGATCTACACTCCAGGGAGCACCAAGCACAACTTGGGGGAACAGCAGGGGACCTTTGCCAGAATGAGCATGTGAAGCCCAGCCCTCAGGGCACACAGGGAGCAGCATGGCCAAGGCAGCCCAGATCCAGGAAACAGAAGCAGGCGGAGCCAGTAAGCAGGAGCCCCCACGGCATGAGCCCATTGAACCTAGGGAGTGGAGTGAAGAAAAAGAGACTGCAGAGCTCTGTCCTCTGCCCCTGGAAGAGGACTCTGGGGCTCTGAAAACATTCAGATCCTGATTGCAGTCTAGGCCCTCCCATAGAACAGCAGGGCCCCCCACGTCAACCCTGTGGCGAGGTGGGGGGCGCATATGGTCATTCACAGACCAGGAGGGAGGACAGAGCCTCACACACTGAGATCCTTGTGGGGGTGTCCCAAAAGCTCAGGAAGCACCCCAAACCAGGCTCAGGCTGGGAAAATGAGTAAGCGGAGAAAAAAGAGGAACACCATTGAGAAATACTTTGCCTGTGACCCCAAGAAGGATCAAAATACTCAATCTGAAGATAAGGAGGTACAAGCTCCCACATCTAAAGACTCCAAGAAAAACAGAAATTGGGCTCAGACCATGACAGAGCTTAAAAAAGACTTTGAAAATCAAGTGAGGGAGATAGAGGAAAAATTGGGAAAAGAAATGAGAGAGATGCAAGAAAAACATGAAAATGAAGTCAGCAGCTTAGTCAAGGAGATCCAAAAAAATGCTGAAGAAAATAACATGTTAAAAACCAGCATAGGTCAAATGGATAAAACAGCTTAAAAAGTTATTGAGCAGAAGAATGCTTTAAAAAGCAGAATTGGCCAGATGGAAAAGGAGATAAGAAAGCTCTCTGAGGAAAACAAATCCTTCAGACAAAGAATAGAACTCAGGGAGATTTCTGATTTTACTAGAAATCAGGACACAATACTTCAAAACCAAAAGAATGAAAAATTAGAAGAAAATGTGAAACATTTCATTGAAGAAACAACTGATATGGAAAACAGATTTAGAAAAGATAATTTAAAAATTATTGGAATATCTGAAAGGAAAAGAGCCTTGACATCATTTTCAAAGAATTATTACAGGAAAATTGCCCTGATATCCTAGAAGCAGAGGGCAAAATAGAAATGGAGAGAATCCACCAATCTCCCCTGGAAAGAGATCCCAGAAATATTATAGCCAAGTTCCAGAACTCCCAAGTCAAAGAGAAAATATTACAAGCAGCCAGAAGGACACAACTCAAATATCATGGAGCTGCAATCAGGATCTCACAGGACTTAGCAGCAAAAGCTTGTAGGGCTTGGAATATAATATTCCGGAAGGCAAAAGAGGTTAGAATGCAACTGAGAATCAACTACCCAACAAAACTGAATGTCCTCTTCCAGGGAAAAAGATGGACTTTCAATGAACCAGGGGAATTTCAAATGTTCGTTTTGAAATGGACAGAGCTGAACAGAAGGTTTGATCTTCAAATACAGGACTCAGGCAAAGCATAGAGAGTGGAGGAGAAGGGGAAAATATGAGGGACTTAATGATGACGAACTGCATGTATTCCTATACAGAAAAAAATGACACTGATAATACTCATATGAACTTTCTCAGTTAATAGAGCAGATAGAAGGAGCTTTGACAGTTGAAGCACAGGAGAAAGCTGAATTTGAAGATAAAATAAGGTATAAAAATGGAGTCAATAGAAAAAAAAGGGAAATGTAATGGGAGAAAGAAAAAGGAGAGGGGGAATAGGCCAAGATATTTCATATAATAAGATTTTTCTTTATTCCAATGAGCTATTGCAATGATATGGAAGAGGGGAAAGCAAGGGGGAATGAGGGAATCTTCACTCTCATCAGAAGTGGCTAGGAGAGGAAACAGCATATATACTCAATGGGGTATAGATATCTGTAGTAAGAAGGAAAGAAGGGGAACAGGGGGAAGGGGAGGTATGTGAGTGATGGAGGAGAGGATGGACCATGGGGGAAGAGTGGTCAGATATAACACATTTTCTTTTTTACTTCTTGCAAGGGGCTGGGATTGGATGGCTTGTCTGGGACCATAGGGCTGGGTCAATGTTGGGTAAGGGGTGGTATGTGGGTTCAGGGCCTCTTGGCCCCAAGGCTGGGGATCTGTATTCTGCGCCACTCAACTACCCTACAGTAGAGACAGAGTGAAAGGAGAGAGAAAATATAGTTCATGGTAGTAGAGAAGTATGAATGGAGGGAGTTGCAATCAGCAATGGCAATGGTGGAAAAATATGGAAGTAACTTTTGTGATGGACTTATCCTAAAGAATGTGATCTACCCACGACAGAGTTGTTGGTGTTGGAACAAAGACTGAAGCACGTTTTTTATTATTATTATTTTCTGGGGGGTGTTGCAGGGTAAATGGGGCTGGGTGGCCTGCCTGGGGCCGCATAGCAGGGTGATTGTTTGGGTGTCTGAGGCCGGATTTGGACCTGGGTGCTCCTGGCTCAAGGGCCATTGATCTGTCTGCCACCCAGACACCCCTACTATTATTATTATTATTACTATTTTATTTTGGGTCTTTTAGTGTTTTTTGGTTTTTGTAGGGCAATGGGGTTGGGGTGGCTTGCATGGGGGTCACACAGCTGGATGATTGTTGGGTGTCTGGGGCCGGATTTGGGCTCAGGTGCTCCTGGCTCCATGGCCAGTGCTCCATCCACTGTACCACCTGGCCATTCTTCTTCTTCTTCTTCTTCTTCTTCTTATTATTATTATTATGTTTAATTTTAATTTTTTCTCTCTCCCCGTTACTTTATCGCGTATGCAGGTCTATATTTTCTTGGGGAGAGGGGGTATTATGTTTACTGTTAAACAAGAATATTTTAGTAATGTATAAAAATTATTTGTACAAAATAAGAATAAATAAATAAATTAAATTAAAAATAAAATAAAATAAAAAATATATTAAAAATAAATAAAAATAAATGTATCTTTAGTTGGAAAAAAAAAGAGATGACTGAAAAAAAACTGACCCAGGTTAGCTCATCTGAGGCATTCTCTCCAGCTATATTCAGTACCTTAGGAATGAAGGAGGGAGCAGTTAGGTGGTGCAGTAGATAGCACACTGGCCCTGAGGTCAAGAGGACATGAGTTCAAATCCAACCTCAGACACATAATACTTACCTAGTTGTGTGACCTTAGGCAAGTCATTTAACCCCATTACCTTGCCAAAAAAGAAAGAAAGAAAATATGATTCTTTAAGTAGTGAAGGAGATAGGTGGTGGAAATCAGGGTTAGAATTTAGCCATGCATAATCAGAAATAGGAGAAAGGGTCAAGGGATTTGAGAATAAAGAACAGCATAGCATTGAGGGTCAAAACTTGATTGGAAGAAAGAGAAACCAAATCAAGGATATTGACTTATGAGAATACTGAGGGTCACATCTGAAGTATTGTGTTCCATTTTTGGTGGCATATTTTAGGAAGGAGATTGACAAACCTAGAGGGTATGGGGAAAGTGGATAACAAAAAAGATGGTCTAAGCACTCAAAGTCATGTCATATGAAGATTGACTGAAAAGTAAAAATATATAGCCTGAAGAACAGAAGACTTAGGGAAGATTGTCCTTTCCCAGTTGTCATCAAATATTTGAAGGAAAGTCTACTTCTGTTTGACCTCAGAGGACAGCATGAGACACAAGGGGTGGGCCAATTTAGGATTATTGTGGAAAAAACTTCATAACCATTGGAGTGTTTCAAGAGTGGCATAGGCTGCTTGGGAAGCGAGTTCCTCCAACTAGAAGGGGAACAAAGAAAGACTGGATGATCAATTTCAGGTGTGTTGTTGAGAAGGGGTTCCTTTATTCAGGCCTGAGTTATATTAGATAGTCCTTCTATCCTCAGATTCTTTTATTTTTCTGGGCCCAATAAAATTTTGCAGAGCATTTAAATAAATGTCTTAATAAAATAAATTAGAAATAATAATTTCATTCTAACCACACCTTTTACAGAGAAAGGAGTTGAGTCTCAGAAAAACTAAGTAACTTAACTAACACCTTTGCTTGTGAGATTCTTGATTTTTTATCTTGAGATTCATTACTTTGTTTCCTGAAAACTATTGTATCTACTTCCTTCCCTGGATTCCCCCCAAAAAGAAATTCTATAAATATATCTAATATATCTAATTCAATTCAACCTTTCAAATACATATTAAATTCCTACTGTATTCAGAACACTCTGGTAAGTACAAGAGGTGATATAATGCTCAAATGACAAGAATTTCCTTCTCTTAAAGAGTATGTAGTCCATTAAGAATGCAACCACCAAGATTGATAGGAGCCATTGGAAAGTAACAATGATATTTTTTTTTACTTTTTTTAAAATTTAAGGCAATGGGGTTAAGTGGCTTGCCCAAGGTCACACACCTAAGCAATTATTAAGTGTCTGAGGCTGGATTTGAACTCAGGTACTCCTGACTCCAGGGCTGGTGCTCTATCCACTGTGCCACCTAGCCGCCCCTATCAATGATATTTTTCTAAAGAATATTAATGTGTCAAAATTTTCTAATTAAAAAAACAAAAAATGAATGAGTTTTTATAAGTTATTTATTGGGGTGGCTAGGTGGCGCAGTGGATAGAGCATCATCCCTGAAGTCAGGAGTACCTGGGTTCAAATCCAGTCTCAGACACTTAATAATTACCTAGCTGTGTGGCCTTGGGAAAGCCACTTAACACCATTTGCCTTGCCAAAAAAAAAAAAGTTAAAAAAAACCCTAAAAGTTATTTATTTTGTTTTCTAGCCTAAAGTATTACTCTTTTAAATGATTCTTTGGCAGAGGTAACAATTATTATAAATTCTTAATACCTTATTGTGAATAAGGCTTGTTTTCTGTGTGTAATTCACAGTACAATGGACCTAGGTTACCCTCTCCTACTAAGGGCCCTGGTTAAGTGAACCATGTTCAATCTTTGAAGAGCCTGATCTCAAAAGACAGAGAATAAAACTTTTTTCATAGTCCCTGGCTTATTATATTTCCTCTCTGGAACCATGGAGTGGGGAGGGTGGCTTTTGGGGGTTGGAGGTTCATTCATGTCCATGATCTCTCCAGAGGATATCCAGGATCCCTTCTAGAAATGCACTTTTAAATTTAATTTGCATTTTTAACATGCTTCATCATTTTCATAACAATTTCATAACATTTTGTAAACCAACAACAAACAATAAATCAAGTCCTGCTTTATAATATTTGCTGAGGTATAAATATTATACTGACAATTTAGCAATTGTGTGTCCTCAGTTGGTTCCAGTATATCACTGTAATATTTACCTCCCAAACAAAATATGGGTAGCTGTTGTCTCCTGAATTCCAGACTATTTCTCTTTCTTTAATAAGTTTATAAGTTTTGGGTTTTTTTTTTTAGGATTTTGCAAGGCAAATGGGATTAAGTGGCTTGCCCAAGGCCACACAGCTAGGTAATTATTAAGTGTCTGAGATCAGATTTGAACCCAGGTACTCCTGACTCCAGGGCCAGTGCTTTATCCACTGCGCCACCTAGCTGCCCCTATAAGTTCTTTAATAAGCCTGGCTCAGTCTTTTTCTTCTCAATATCTGCCCTTATGCTGGGAGACTTTAAACACTCTAACTTCAGTTATTCAGCTTTGACATAACATATTTCTTCACTTCACTTAAGTCACACAAAACAATGATCATACTTTTAATCTTGTCATCACTCACAAATGTACCTCTCCCATATTCCTGAACTCTGAGATTTCCTTATCTGATCACAATCTACTGCAGTTATACTTTCCTTTCCTTTCAACCCCAAATTCTGTTCTTGATCCACACTGTGACCTACATTCTCTGTCTCTCTATCTCTCTCTTTCTCTCTCTCGCTTTTGGTTTTTGAAAGGCAGTGGGGTTAAGTGATTTGCCCAAGGTCACACAGCTAGATACTGTATTTCCCCATATATGACACTTCCTTTTTTCAAAAACTTTGGGGTCTAAAAACTAGGAGTATCTTATATAGTGGTTGTAGACATTTTTTACTTGAATTTCCCACTTTTTTGCACTTGTCTTTGTGCTCATCGTTTCACATTTGTTACCAGTACCCAGTAGGTTACGTTTTACCCAGAAATGACTCAGACAAGATTTTTGTACAGTGCTGAATTCAAGTTCAAAGTAATCCAGTTTGCAAAAGTGAATGAAAATCATGCTGCTGAATGCCACTTTGATCATCTTCCAACTGAGAAAGCAAGCTGAGACTGGCTACGGGAAGAAGAAACCCTACTGAAAATGCCAGGGAAGAAGGTCATAAGAGGCAAGTCAGAAAAATGGCCTGATGTAGAGAGGGAATTGGAGAGATGGATAGAAGAGCAAAGGGCCATTGGAATTCCTGTGCCCATAAAGATGGTTCAGCGGGAGGCAAGAAGAATTGCTGATGAAAAAGTGACTGATTTCAAAGGAGGACACAATTGATGCTTCAGGTTCTTGAAACAGAACAGACTAAAAATATGTCCACACACCAGACTTGTCCAGGGAGTGCTTGTAGTCAACCACAGACCAGAGCACAGGCAGGAGAGCAGTCAGAGCCTCTCCTGAGACAGTGATTCGTCATCAAACACAGATGAGGATGAGTTCATGCATGGGAGTTTTGACAGTGATGAGTTGTATGAATTTTATGATGAATAAAACTTGAGTTCAATAGCTTTGTGTAATACATTTTTTTCAAATTTCAACCCCTGAAATTAGGGTGCATCTTCTGCATGGGAGTGTCTTATATATGGGGAAATACAGTAATTATTAAGTGTCTGAGGCTGGATTTGAACTCAGGTCCTCCTGTCTCCAGGACCAGTGCTCCATCCACTGTGCCACCTAACTGCCTCAACCCATATTCTCTTGACTCTCAGTTCTTTCTCCACCATCAGCCCTGCATTCTCCTCCCTTCCCTATCTTGACCCCTACATGTCACCTTCTCATCTCACATCAGTCAGATACCTTCTGCCACTATGTTCACATTCACTCCGGTCTCACATTAAGAGATATCCCTTTCTTCAGTAAAATATAAGGCAAGATACTCAACAGAGAGGGTAGGAGTATTGTTTCTTAGAAGCCTGGAAAATTCATCAGACTGATTTCTGATCAAGAAAACCAAGAAAAAAAAAATATAGTGAATTAGATTTCGAGCTTAGGGTGGCTTACAGAGACTAACAGAAAGGTCTGAAGATAATGGGGATGAAGGAAGCCAGGAAAATGATAGGCAGGAGCAAGGAGCACCAGGAAGCACTCTAGCTCCCAGGGATTGAATAAGTTTGAGCATTCTGGAGAGCAATATGGAATTATACCTAAGGAACAATAAATTAGAGCATATCCTTTGACCCAGCAATACCAATACTAGGTCTATATTCAAAAGAAATCATAAAAAAAAGGAAAAGTCTCACATGTTCAAAACAATTTATAGCAGCTCTGTTTTTTAAAGATTTTATTTATTTTGAGTTTTACAATTTTTCCCCTAATCTTGCTTCCCTCCCCCACCCCCCACATCTGTTAATCTTTACATTGTTTCCATGGTATACATCCTTAAGGAAGAAACATAAAGTATGAGACAGCAAAATTACATAATAGATATCGGTTTTGTTTTGTTTTTTTAATTGAAGGTAATAGTCTTTGGTCTTTGTTGAAAGTCTACAATTCTTTCTCTGGATACAGATGGCATTCTCCAACACAAATACCCCAAAATTGGCCTGATTGTTGCACTGATGGAATAAGCAAGTACATTAAAGTTGATCATCACCCCCATGTTGCTGTTAGGGTGTACAATGTTTTTCTGTATAGCAGGTCTTTCTGAAGTGGCAAAGAATTGGAAATTGAGGGGATGCCCATTAATTAGGGAATAGTTGAATAAGTTATGATATATGTGTGCTATGTAGTAATAATGTTTTATAAAAAATCATGAGCGAGGGGCGGCTAGGTGGCGTAGGGGATAAAGCACCAGCCTTGGAATCAGGAGTACCTGAGTTCAAATCCGACCTCAGACACTTAATAATTACCTAGCTGTGTGGCCTTGGGCAAGCCACTTAACCCCATTTGCATTGCAAAAACCTAAAAAAAATACAAAAAAAAAGAAATCATGAGCGATCAGACCTTAGGGAAGCATGGAAACAATTACATGAACTGATGCTGAGTGATGGGAGCAGAACAATGTACACATTAACAACAACATTGTGAGATGATCAATTATGATGGATGCAGCTCCCTCAGCATTTCAGAGCTCAAGGAGCTCTCAACTCTGAGATACCTGCTATAGATAATGTCATTCACATTCAGAGGGAAAAATAACAGAATCTGATTGCATACAATGTTCACTTTTTAAAAACCTCTCCTTTGCTTTTTCCTTCCTATCTTGTGGTTTTCTTTCACTTAGTTATAATTCTTCTTACTCAAAATGACTAATATGTAAATATGTTAAAAATAAATGTACAAGGGTGGCTAAGTGGTACAGTAGATAGAGCACTGGCCCTGGAGTCAGGAGTACCTGAGTTCAAATTCGGGCTCAAACCCTTAATAATTACGTAGCTGTGTGGCCTTGAGCAAGCCACTTAATGCCATTGCCTTGCAAAAAAATTAAAAAAACAACAAAAACAAATGTACAACCTTTACCTGACTGTTTTCCATCATGGGGAGCAAGAAGGGAAGGGAAGATGATAGAAAAATATGTAATTCATAGATTTGCTAATGGATGAATGTTGAAAAAGTAGCATAGCATGTAATTGGAAAAATAAAATAAAACTTCAGTTAAAAAAAAAAGAAAGAAGACTGAGACAGGCCATAAAGGTAAGAAGCACTGGGGCAGGTAAAGATCCCCAAAAATTTGAATTTTAAAAAGAAGGAAGAAAGAAAGAGGGCTGAGACAGGCCCATAAGGGTAGGAGGTACTGGGGCAGATAGAGAGCTGGAGGAACCCCCGAGAACAGGAATAAATTCCATCTGGCATCTCTGGCATCCAGGTTTGAAGGTCATAGAACCAAGGCTGAAAGGAGTGATCCAGTCTTGACCCTGGCTGTGGTGCTAAGCAAAGAGCAAGTTCTGGAAATAAATAGTAGCTGGGTGGCTCTGACCCCAGGAGCGGAGTGGTGTCTCAGTTCTAGCCTTTGGTCCAGTGTCTAACCCACAATGGAATAATCAGGGCAGGAGTCCCAGAACAAAGGGGATCCACTGGTCAAGTCCTTCTGAAGCTGCAGAGCCTCCCAAGGGACCACCTGATACCCGAGTATAAGTCCAACAGCAGTCTTCTAAAACCTCGATGACTGACCCCCTTCCCCAAAGCTGGATGAGGAACTTGCAGAGCCTGGAGCCCAAGAAGAATAAACAGACCTCCCGAGGGTTCGCAGTATTCTGGGAGCACTGAAAGGGGAGGTTGCCAGCCCCCCAGACTGAGTTGTAAAAGCATCAGAGGAACATAAAAGATCAGAAGCCCAAGTCAGACACAATATAACTCCTTGAAAATCAAAGTTGACCAAATGAAAGCTAATGCCCTGAGACATTGAGAAATAAAAAGTCAAAAGACTAGAAAAAAAAATAAAATATGAAATAGTTTTTCATAGGAAAAATAACTAACCTGGAAAACAGATCAAAAATAGTTTAATAATCACTGGATGATTTGAAAGCTACGAACAACAATAAACTGAGCCTAGACATCCCATTTTAATAAACCATACAAGAAAACTGCAGCTAGTGACCCAGTGGATAGAGGACTGATCCTGGAGTCAGGAGGACCTGAGTTCAGATTTGACCTCAGACACTTAATACCTACTTAGAGCTGTGTGACCTTGGGCAAGCCACTTAATCCTGTTGCCTTGCCAAAAAAAAAGGAAAAAGAAAGAAAACTGCCCAGATATCTTAGAACAATAGTAGAAATTGAAAGCATCCACTGATCATTTCCTAAAAGAAACCCCAAAGGGTTTTTTTATCTATTCTCTGTGAGTGTTTTAGGTGAAATCTTTTATGAGCATATTTCACCATGGTGAAATAAAGGCTATTTATTATATATTGTACATTTATTTGCCCATTCAATAGCTGTTATCCTCAGGAAATTTAACCGTATACCACACTACTTTCTATGTGCTTATAATTTACTATTCTATTAGACATTTTCCTAGAGTTCCAATAGAGAGCAAAAAAGCCAGAAACCAACCCTTGGTGGAGAGGGGAGGGACGCCTCTATCTTATCTGTATTTTCCTGGTTTTAGGAGTTTTCCAAAGTACTTGTTGGGGCGGGGAAGGGAGGGGAGCGGCCTGGAAATCCAGGGCTATTTAGAAAAGAAAGTTATTAACTAGGTAAATAATAAGTTCTGGAATTTCAGTGAAATGTAACCGTGGAAGCCGGGCCTATAAATCGAGCTAGTCTGGGATTTTTCTATTGCTTCACAGCGGGGCTGTTTTTAGGTTAAGTGGTGCCCGCCACGACCCCAACCCTCAAGGGTTGTGAAAGCCGGGAAACAGGGATTTAAAATAATGCGTCACTTTAACCATATGCCTTTTGTCTAGAGAAGGAAAATTGTGACTCCCTAGGCAATGATTTTAGCTGTTTCATCAGCCTTCTGGAGAATCACCACGTTTCTGGGGGAAACCTGCTTAATAAAGGGCGCCCAGTCACGTGGAAAACTTTAAAGGGCGGCCGGGAGAGAACTCAAAAACCCGTAAAAATCCCTAAAGCTTGTGTGGGGCCGCCGAGCGGGGGCAGGAGCCCGGGGAAGGGCGGCGCGGGAAGGCCGCGCTCCCGAACCCTCCGCGGGAGGCCGGAGCCGGAAGCGCGGCGCGGGAGATGGCGGGAAGGGCGGCCCCGCCCGGCTACGTCGGCGCGCCCCGCGCAAGCGTGATTGGGCGGAGGGGCCGCTCCTCCCGCGGGGAGGCTGGGCCGTGACTGACGCCGTCGCGTCCGGGTGACGCGGCTGCCAGCGTCCGGCTGTGGCGGCGGCGGCGGCGGCGGCGGCGGCGGCGGCGGCGGGTGGGAAATGGCGGAGTATTTGGCCTCCATTTTCGGCACAGAAAAAGACAAGTAAGTTCGAGGCCCCCGGTCCGCGCTCCGGGGCGGGCGTGGGAGGCCGTTGAGGCGGGCGGCCTCGCGGAAGAGCGGCGGCGGCCGGCGGCACGGCCGGGCCGGCGGCGGCGGCGGTAGGCCCGGGCCTCGGCGTGGGGGAGGGGAGGCGGCGGCGGCGGGAAGCGGCGGGCCCGGCGGCCTCGTGGGGCCGGCTCATTCATAAAGAGGCGCCGAGCCCGCGGCCCGCGCTCCTCCCCGGGACCCACGCGCCGCGCGCGCGGGGAGCTTTGCCCCGAAGTGGATGAATGGAGCCCTCGGGGCGGCCCCGGCCCGCATGGCCCGGGAAGACGGGCTGCGGGAGCGGGACGGGCGCTTCCCACAAAGCACGGCCCTACCTGCCCCTTGCAGGCGCCGCCTTGCCCAGCGCCCCCATCCCCACCCCGCGAGCTCTCCCGGATCTGCCCGAGAACTCGGAGCGGCAGGCGGCTTCCGTTCACTAAGCACTACCATGTGCCAAGCAGTGTAGACGGCTAGCAAGAGGGAAATTAAACAGCCCCAGCCCTCGGACAGCTGGGGTTCTCTAGAGGGAACTGACCTGTGCAGAGATGAGTAAATGCAAAGAATTGGGGCTCGAAAAGACCGAGCAAACCCGTGTGTTGATAAATAGATGCTTGCGGAATTGATGGAAAATTGGTGCACATCATTTTTAAGTTTTTTTTTTGGCTAGATTTCAAAAGTACATTTAGGGGTGGATAGAGCCCTGGGCCTGAGTTCACATCCGGCCTCAGACACTTAATAATTACCTAGCTGTGTGGCCTTGGGCAAGCCACTGAACCCCATTTGCCTTGTAAAAACCTAAAAAAAAAAAGAGTAGATTTAGAGTTACAGAATATTAATTAACACAACTAGCCAAAAGAATATTTAGGCATGACCATAATCCACAAAATAGACATATGCATCACTAGAATATGTCTGTCGAAATCAATTAGGAGTTCTTCTCAATTGGAAAATTGGAGTATGTGCCTGTGATGTTTATTCCCTTTTTTCCCAAATAGAAAGGCACTGTAGGGTTTTATAGCCATTTTTAAAAAAAAATGTAGGGGAAAGCTAACGAAAATTAAGTTTTGCCTTTTGGCCTTTGGCCCATTTGATTTTAATGAATTGTAAGATTATAAAATTTGTATGGATTTAGAGCCAAAACCATAAAGGTCACCTGGCCTTCTGGTGTCAAGCTCAAATTGAAAGTGTTCGCCGCAGGCTGTATATTACCTTAGAAAAACACAATATCTATGGTATATTTTTATTTCTTTGTTAGACATTTTGCAATTACATTTCAATCTGGATGGGCTGTACCAGGAAGCTTTCTGGGAGGGTTTGACACCTGAAATCTCGTCTAACACTTAACCTTATAAATGAGGAAATAGAGGTCTGGAGAAATTAAGTGACTTGCCCAAGGTCACACGAGAAGTAAGTGGCAAAGTTGGGATTCCAGCCTAGGTCATGAGACTCCAGGTCTTTTATTCCTTACATTCCAAACAATTTTCCTATGTTTGAAATTAAGAGTTTCTTAAACTATTTGGATAATTCCAGTAACTCCTTGTTCAAAACCATGTAAAACTGGCACATTTTATACAATACTTTAAATTTGTTATAGATTAATCCACTGATTATATTAACTTAAAAATTTCCATAGGCTACTTTTAAAAGGTCATTTTTTCTATGATTGGAACAAATTAGAAATGTCTAAAAAGTTGTTTACTTCATAGTATTTATTCGAGGGGTAGAGAATTTTGTAACCCTTTGAGAGTATAGGAATTCTTTGTATCCCCTTTGACAGACAGCAACAGATTATTTAAGAAATAATAGCTCATTGATTGTATTCTTATAGCAAAGATCCCTGACAGCTATTCTTCCTTAATTCTGCAGATTGCAGGTCCCCCTATTCCATGACTATTTTTCTTGCTGCAGTTTACCCTTGAAAAGGTAGAAGAAATTATTTCTCCTTAAGTCTTGTCTGCTGCAGTTGGGGCATTTAACACCTGCTCTTGGGGGGGGGGGGGAGAAAGATCCTTATTCCCAGTTATATTTTGTTTCCTTACCTGTATTTTAAAAGCAATTAACCTTTCTTCTGCAATTAGAATTTAGTCTTTCCTTGAATATTTTATAACTGAATTATCAAAAGTGCAACTTACAAAAACTGGACTGGGCGAATCTCCCAGATTTGCAAAACAATAAATATAAATTATACAGTCCAACTCACCATCACAAAGCTTTCTTCCTTTCTATGTTAGATTACGTTTATAAATTATATTGCACAATTTTTTTCTTTATTTGTTTATCACTCATAAGCAGAGTACTATTTAAATAAGAAAATGATAAGAAATTTTACAATGGGGGAGGAGTTGGGTACAAGGAGGGAAAACATGTTGCCAAGCATTAAGCACTAGATTTCCCCATTTTTGAATTCACATTTTTTTTAGGGTTTTTTTTTTGTTTTGCAAGGCAAATGGGGTTAAGTGGCTTGCCCAAGGCCACACAGCTAGGCAATTACTGAGAGCGGATCTCAACCCAGGTACTCCTGACTCCAGGGCCAGTGCTTTATCCACTGCACCACCCAGCCTCCCCAGATTTCCCCATTTTAAAAAAATAGTTTCTTCTAGGCTTTTATTCATTGGGGGGGGGGGGACTTTTTTTAGGTGACATTTCACATGATGGGTAGATCATCCACCGTTTTATGGGGTTTCTTGTTTAAGAAAAACTATAGTAGACAAGTGTGACCCTGACAGTTTTTTTAGCTCCTCCCATACCCACCCCCACCATGGTTAAGACTGGTCTAGCCACATTAGTAGAGGAAGTTTCCTTTTTCCTATACCAATGAAATCAAAGATAGGTTTTTTTTTAACAAAAAAGACACAAGATACAGAGTTTGAGGAATCAATACACAATACATATTTTCGTTTCCTTAAAATTAACCTCATCATCATTACTAATACATATTTAGTAATGTAATCATTCATATATTTCTGTCACATAGAAACAAGGCAGATTCTGTTTATATTGTTCCCAGAGAGATAGTGAAAACTAAAATGAGCTGCCCCAGACATTTAGGTTTTCAGAAGTGAGACCACAGAGCTTGGGTGAAAGAACAAGAAAATGTTTTAGCCAGTTTACAAAACTTGGACAGGAAGAAATTAAGTGTTTTGGGGCAGTTTTACTTAAAATAGATAGAGGCAGTATGGTATAGTGGTTAGAGTGCTGGACATGAATCAATAAAGTTGTCAAATCCTACATCTGATGCTAATTTTGTAACTGATCTGTGGTAACAATTGTATTCTGAGTCTTAGAAAACTGAGACTCTTCTTTTAGATTATAATGGAGATGATACATTTGTGAGTGGAGGAAATTCTTTTATTTTTTTTTAGGGGTTTTTTTTTGTTGTTGTTTTGCAAGGCAAATGGGGTTAAGTGGCTTGCCCAAGGCCACACAGCTAGATAATTCTAAAGTGTCTGAGGTCGGATTTGAACTCAGGTCCTCCTGACTCCAGGGCCAGAGCTCCATCCACTGTGCCACCCATCCGCCTCTGGGAATTCTTTTACCATGGAAATTGCAGGTCCTTAACAGACGAATGTGTCAGGTTAATAGGAACATTAACCCTGTAAAGAGAATGAATTAGCATTGGAAAATGAAAATGGGGGAAAGAAACATAGATAAAATTTATGGCCATAGGCCTAATGAGGCATCTACAGAAAGGAGGATTTGCTTTGCCAGTAATTGGGAAGGAGACAGAGTAAATAGAATAGTGGTAGATCTACTCTACTCAGTCCTTGTCAGGCTAGATCTGGAAGATTATATTCAGCTGTGAACAGCATAGAGATCTATTGAAAAAAGAGTCAGGTGAATTGGGATGCTGAAGCTATTTCAAAGCATGTCATATAAGATGCTAAAGGAATTAGAGATACTTAACTTGGAGATGAGAAGAGGACATTATAATTATTTTCAGAGAGCTGTCATAAGGAAGAAGGATTATTTATCCTTTCTGACCCCAGAAGAACTAGGAGCAATGATTTTCAGAAAAGCAGGTGTAGCCTCAATATACAGTTGGGAATGTTCTACAAGAGCTTTTAAGTGGTAGAATAGGCTACCTTCAAAACATCTTCATAGGATTTCTTGAAGTACCAACTAGATGAAAATATTATAGAAGCTATGATTAGTTGTAGATTGGATCACTTAACTCTTTGAAATTCTGTGGGAGAGAGTATCAGAGTATCTCGGTATAATTCTGATACTTGATTTAAATGGAAAATAGTCTGGTAGTCACTATTATTCTAATTATATATTTATATTTAAAAAATTTTCCCCTAGCATTATAATCAGTTCTTGTTTTCACTTACAGAGTCAACTGTTCATTTTATTTCAAAATTGGAGCTTGTCGTCATGGAGACAGATGTTCTCGGTTGCACAATAAACCAACTTTTAGCCAGGTTTGTGTCTTTTCTTAGATTTATTTTTGTCTTAAATCTTTATCTAAGTTTTCAAAGACTGCTAATAATACTAATACAAAATAATTCATTTTTTTTTCTCTTGGGTATTTGTGTAGAAGGTGCTATTAAAAAATTAACTGTATACTTAGCCATCTGGCCTTGGGCAAGCCACTTAACCCCATTGCCTTGCAAAAAAAAACCCCTAAAAAAATTAACTGTAGTGGAGGCTGGTCGGGTATAATTGGCATATTTAATCATATTTCAAGGCAAATAAGTCATGTTCCTAGGTTCCTTGTATGGTAAACCCTACTGCTATACTCCTTGTATTTCATGTGAAGACTTTCAGAACTTCATTGTCCTTATGGCTAATATGACTCAAAAATGGGAACCTGACATGCAGAAACTTTTATTTGTTTGTTTATTTTGACTCTTTTTGCCCCTCTTGGCTTTTAGCTGTAATTGACATTAAGTGCCAGTTTTCCCCTGCCAGCTGATTTACTACTGTGGGATTAGAAGAGGCAGGGTAAGGCATGCCAACTAAAATTTACTTGGAATTATTTGAGTGATTAGGAACAGGAATCTTTTTTTAAAAAAAAGTTGTTGATAATTTTTATGTAGCCAATGCCTTTGAAATGGAAATTTTTAAAGTCCCTGAAATTAAGATATAAACTGTAGGTTTGAATGTAAATTATTCATGCATTACTGTTTAGACACTTCTTAGGACTGGGCTCTCTGTTTAAAAATCTGGTAATATTTTCTTTAGACTAACAAAAACCTTAGAAAAAATTTTTACCATTCCCTTAAGAAAAATTGTCTAGAAACTGCAAGTAGAATGATATTGATGTGTTTTGGAGAAAAGTGTTGTACTTTTTATCAAAAAGAAGGTACAGATCATTTCCTTCTCACATTCACTAATCACATTTAGGTAAAAAACAGTGAAGCATAATTTTCTGTAACCTCAGAAAACTTCAAGACACTGCTGAATTAGACTTCTACTCTAAGATACACTAATAATAACAATTATAAATTTATGCCATAGTCTTCAAAAGTAAGATTATTCCCACAATGAAAAGAAAAAATGTTAACCTTTTAGAGTAGTTTTTCATATTTTGGTTTTTATTTTAATTAATTGAAGGGAACCCACTTGAAAAGAAATAGAATAACTATAGTGAGGTAAGTAAATCTTTCAATATTCCTATAAGACATAGATTGAGAGAGTTCACCTAGATATTTTGATTTTTTTTGTCTTTATATTGAATATATTAAGGAAATAGAAATTGAGGAGTAAGAAGAGAATAAACACTGCTCTAACTAAATGCAGGTAGAAATATTTTTTCCACCAGAAATAGAATATTAGTTGTGACTTTTTAAAATCTGCTATATTGGAATTAAAATAAAGGCAATTTCATAATTTTCTGTTTCTTTTGGATGTGGATGTATATAACACATCTAATTTTGATTTTATTTTCTAAAATTAATCTTAGACATTGTCTATCATCACTGGGAGTGCATCTTTAAATGTAAAAATTAATGTCTCATCCCAGATGCAAACCAAGACATACTTTACATGTGGGCTTAAGATTTTTTATTTTGTGTTACCATCCTCAGTTCAGGATTCTATAAACATAAGCAACAAAAATATTATCCAAGTAAATGTGGAGCTGTCCTACCTCCAAAGTCTTAAAGTAATGTGCCCAGTAATGCCCATGGTGTGTATCATAATGGACATGGACTAGAAAAAGTTCAGGTAGCCCAAGTCAGAGAAGAGGGTTGATAATCATTCACAAGAGTTAATTTTTTTTTAAGTTTTGTGCTTTTTGCTTAGTGTTGGGGTTTTTGCCTGCAGACTCACATCACTAAAATGAAACACATGTGAGCTGGGGCTTTTGACTTGGAGAGGGGTTTTATGACTATTTTTAGGAATTTCCTCAAATTGGTTCATAAACTAGATGTGTAAATCTCCTTTATGTGCATCATACCAGTGTTATCAAGATTGAAGATGAATGGTGTTTTGTTTTTTAAATCTTCACTTAACATTAGATTTGTGGTTTTTAGCATATACAGTACATTTTTGAGCTGCTTACAGTGATAATGGACATTGAAATTTCATGTACTATATTAGCTTACTAACTTAAACATGGTTTGTTTTTTCAGACAACTTGGTTTTAAGAAGAACGGTACAAATGTAAGGTTTCAAGTCTGCCTGATCAAGTGTAAAGCAGAAGGGCTAAAAGGATATTTTCCTTAAAAGAAGGAGCGGAAAACATACAAACATTTAAAATTATTGTATTATGTAAACAGAGACTTCACCAAGAAATATTTATATAAGATTGTATAAGGTATCTAGTTGATATTTTAGAAACCTGCTTTGTTGTATACCAATTTTTGCTAACAATGGAAGAACTTGAACCTACTGCTTACTCTCAAGTTATGTACTGGTTAAAACTTTGCATGGGGGCTGTGATTATATTGGAAAATTTCAGGACATTTTAGTGTCTGTTAGTTTGAAGTACAAAAATGTTAAGAGGTAGATTATTATACTTTGCTATTTTAACTTGGGGCCACTTATTAAACTAATCAATTTTAGTTCCTTCTTGGTTGCTAGCTGACTTAAAGTGAGTCACTGCAAAAACTCTGTTTTCATAATATGATGGTTTTGGTGTACTCTTCAGAAGACACACACGAAATGTCTGACTTGCAAAAAAAAATTGTTTAGCCATTTGCAAACAAGTTGTCTCTTTGCAATTGTCTAATATATGCACAGCAGCCAGTAGAATTCCCCTTTTTATTTTTTTTTCCCCGCAGACCATCTTGATTCAAAACATCTATCGTAACCCCCAAAACAGTGCACAGACGGCTGACGGCTCACACTGTAAGTCCCACAGTTGGAGAAATTTTTTTAAAGAATGGTGTTAAAGAGCCCACTCCTAATTGAGACAATAATGTTGGCTTCTGAGCTGCTGACATAAAGCTGTTGCAAACAGGACAAGGTGATGGAACTCCTTGCGCACAGCAAGAACTTGATAACTGTATTTGTTCATGAGACAAATCATGTGACTTTTGAAAGCTCACTTATTGGACCTTTCTTTTGATTTGACATTTGTTAAATGTCAAGGTCCATACACATGAAACCTTTTTTTTTTTCCATTAGCCAATCATTATACTGATTGGACCCCTGGCATTTATCAAGTTCTTTCTATAGGTATGAAATCATAAAAATATTTAGGATTCGGTAAGGTAAGTTGCCCAAGTATGGATCTTGTTTCATTAAAAAAAAAAAGAAGGAAAAGTTAAGGAAATAAGAGATTTCATGTCATGTAGTTATTGTGTTTTAACATGCAGCTCTTGTCCTGGCTGTCCTAAATTTTAGTTTTTTTGTTAAATGGAATTTTTTAACTGGCACATTCCCCACTTTTATAATTCAATTTGTGATAGAATGTTTTGATAGAACAAACACAATAATAGCATATTATGAGATCTCTTATGAAATGTTAGGGTGATTCAGGAAAACTTCCCCTCTCTGGAGAAAATAACTTGCTCTTTTTCAGCACTGAGACTCGGCAAAAGTGATCATCAAAGGAAACCGGTTAAGTGTTAAAAATTTATTTTCCATAATATAAAGTTGTTGCGTTTTGTATTTCAGACCATTGCCCTCTTGAACATTTACCGTAACCCTCAAAACTCTTCCCAGTCTGCTGACGGTTTGCGCTGTAAGTTCATACAAGTTCCTTCACTGGTTCCCTGGGCTTGATTGTCAGAGCTCAGTGTCAACTTAATCTGATCTACCATTTTAGTTTAATAAAGGACCACATTTTATTAAATGTGTCAAGAGACTTGTCCTATTCAATCCTTCCCTCCACCCAATTCTTCCAAAGGAGGCTGAAACTATATTTTTTTTTAAAAAAGTAGTTTTGGTCTGCTCCCACTATTTCCTCCTTTACTTGACCGTCATTCTAGGGGAAAATATACCAAAATAAGTGTTATGCTCTTTTAAGAGCAAGGATATTTGATATTTTACTTCAAAATGCTTCTTTTTAAAAGATAAACTGGTGAAATTTGATTATTTGTGTGTGCGTGTGTTTTCCCCAAATTGCATTCAAAATTTATCCCTAATTAAAATAAAAGTTGAGCTATTTCAGAAATCACAACCTTGCTCTATGTTTTTTCCATTGGGTCACAGAGACCCTGAGCTTTCCTTATTGCAGGATATAGACACTAGCTAGAGTTCAGGGGAGGGGAAAAACAGGGAAAGAGGAGATGTTGGGGAGCAAATTTGTATTTGCCAAATGCCAGTAGGTCCTTGATGGGAAAAGTTTGAAGATCACCATTATATGACATTGAATGTAAATTTAAAGTTTGGTTTCTTTGTAGAATTCAGAATTTGATTTACTATAGTTTGAAAACAGATGGGCACTTGCATAGAAAAGAATTGTAATTTTCCAATTAGGAAATATTCCCATTTTTCAAATGGCAAGTATCATTAAAGTATTCTATTAAGTGACAGTTGTTTCAGAACAGGGTACAGACCAGTAATGGAGAATCTAGTACCTTCAGAACAGTTTTATATTTCATCATCTTGTATAATTGAATATCTGTTTGGTTTGGGTGTTTTTTTTTTAATCTTTTGGAATTATTGGAGGGAAAATTGGAATTAAAAACTGGCGACCAATCAGCTAGGGCCAATGAATGGTCCACAATCTAAATACTGAGAAATTGCCCCTACTATTTATAGATATAACTTTAAAAGCCCTTTTAAAAAAAATCAACCTGTACCAGCATCATATGGTCTGGTCTTTTATTCATTTTTAATCCTGCCAGTTGAGGCATTTAATGCATTGCAGTTGTGATATTGATACAGGACTTACTTCTCTCAAATGACTACAGTTTACCTGGTGACCTTTGTTTTAAAATAATTTGTTTTCTGAGGATTTTTTGTTTTGTTTTAACTTTTAAAAGGACAGTTTCAGGGGGAAATTATATTTATATAAATATAGCTATACTAAATATTTTACTTCTTTTCCTTTCAAGAAAAGTAGGTTATTGAATAATTGTGATAATTGCTTTTTACTCATTAATCAGGGTTGTATGTATTCATATTTCATTGAAAATATATTAAAATTAATTTAGCTATGTAATGTTGACTTAAAAATAATAGATACTTATGGTACTCCACTGCTTTATGCACATTGCATAAGAATTGATTCTATGGATATCATAAAACTGGTGCCCTCTCTGTATAAGCAAGTATAGTTTGTTTGGTTTGCATCTTAAGTATAAAGTCAGTTTAAACTGATGACCTTCAATTACAGGACCCTTTCACTGATATTTACTAAATGCCTAAGTTTAGTTAATTGAAATTTAAAATTACTTACCTACTCCTTTTATGCAGAGAATAGCTGTTTCAGTGAAATATAAGATTCAGTCTGAATGATTGACTCCAAGTTTAAGAAGCATACAGTTTTAAAGTAAAAATTAATAATTGTTTTATACTTTGCTGTTAAATTCTTTGTTTTACATTAAAGGATATAAATGGTTGAGTAGTATTTTTATTTAATCTATTATTTCTGAATGGTTAAAATTTCATGTTTATTTTTATATGGTTCAATGATCAAATCCTGACAACTAAGCAATATTTTTGAGATCAGGATAAAATGTATTTTTCCCCATTAGTTTTAGTCCATCATCAGATACTTTCTATTTTACATTTTCAAAAATTGTATATATAACTCTAGAGCATAATGATAAGGATAAAATTAAAAATCAGTAACAATCCCAAATCTCTAATCAGTTTAAACCTCTCCCTAATTCTTGACTTTATGAGATTTTAAACTAATCTAGAAGGCCATCAGTGCAGTTTAAAAGTGAAAATAGGGGCGGCTAGGTGGCACAGTGGATAAAGCACTGGCCTTAGAGTCAGGAGTAGTTGAGTTCAAATCCGGTCTCAGACACTTAATAATTACCTAGCTGTGTGGCCTTGGGCAAGCCACTTAACCCCATTTGCCTTGCAAAAAAAAAAGATTTAAAAAAGTGAAAGTAAATTTATAAATTACAATAGTTCTAGAAATTGTTTTGGTTTTATATTGAAATCCTTTCGTGTATATTGGGAAAGTTTGAAAAATAATGGGAAGAATAGTGTGTTCTTGGCAGTTTTTATTTTGAATAAGGATAAAAATTATTGTCTTTATAGAATAGGCCTGAAGTAACCCGCAAAACAAACTTGGCCATCCCTTGCCCCCATCGTGTTTCCAAACTATAAGGGCTGGGTTTATTGACAATGCAGGTTGCAGACTGGCCTAGCACTGATGCTGATCTTTACTCTATTCCATCTTAGCCACCTTAATATCACAAATTTTAATGTCTTGATTTCTCATGAGTAGATTCTTTTTGGCAGTATTTTAATTGTTTGGTAGTGGGGGGAGTGGAAATATAAAATTTCAATTTGTTTATTAGGTGGCATGAATCTAAATGGTAGCCATAATTTCATTTCATGTGTATTATAAGTTATAGAAAAACATAATGAAAATATTTTGGAATATACACTAAAAATGCTTTCTATAACAAAGCATTGTAATTTCCATTTATTTGGGTGGCGTATAAATGCCATAAATGTTCATAATTACTTTTACAAATTACTTTTGTCATGGTGTACTTTGGTTCTAAGCACATTACAAAGGATTTTATAACATCCTTCTCTATGTTGTAATCTTAAAGGTCTTAAGCTCCTTTAATTAGGAAAATAAACTTACCACTTGCCCTTCAATCTCTATCATAATTTTAATAAAAAAAAATATTCTACAAGGTTACTTGGCTTCTATTCCAAGGAGAATTAGGAGAGAAAAAAGGAAATCTTAACAAATTTTTTTAATTTGATAGTAGTAAACATTCCCTTAACAATTCTGAAGTTGTGGCACTTTGTTGCTGATTAAAGCTTGATTTAACTTTTAGTAAACTATTAAGAATGTTATATGGGAGATTTAAAAATCTCACCTGTTTAAAAAGAACTATTAGTTTAATTATGCTATATCTTCAACAATTGCATCACCTTGTGTTCTTTCTCTAGATATTTTACTGTTTAGCTGTTTGAATTTAAATTCAAGAAGTTTCTCGTTTCAATATTCTAACCAAAAAGATTTCTCTCATTTTCAGGTGCAGTGAGTGATGTTGAAATGCAAGAACACTATGATGAATTTTTTGAGGTGAGTCAAATTTGCTGTTTGAAATTAAAAACCAGTTATCTTATATTTAGCCCTTTTAAAGTAGAGAACATTTGAGTGTTATGATTGAACAATGATGGCTCTAATGGCTACCAAATTTTAAAACATAATCTTTTTTTACCTTTTCTATTACAATTGAATTACAGTAAAGCACTTTTGTGTTGTGAAAGTAGGGAAGGCATTCTAATATTGTCTAAGAAAGACTATTTCTTATGTTTTCACTTGGTAACAACTTTTTTACACAAAATTATTTACTCAAAATAACTTCTTTGATAACTTCTTTGATTTGGTTGTTATATAAAGGTGTTCTAACCTCATCTTTCTCTTTACCTAGGAGGTTTTTACAGAAATGGAAGAAAAGTATGGTGAAGTTGAAGAGATGAATGTTTGTGATAACCTTGGGGATCATCTTGTAGGAAATGTATATGTAAAAGTGAGTAAAATTATAAATGTAAATTGAACATTGTAAATGATTATATATGTTATTTGTTAATGAATTCAGAGCTAGAATTGCTTTCTCTGAACCATTTTGTTATTATGGGTAATTGATTACCTTTTTTTACTACCAGGTTTAAACTTATGACCATTTAATGTTTTCTATCAAAATATTTGTTAGCTGGTAAATATTTTTTTTAATCTTTTTATAAACAAGTTGCTAATATATAGTAGAATTCTCTAACTTAAAAATTTGTATTGAGACTGGGTAGTCTTTAAATAATGTAATAGAAATAGATTATCTACCCTCATTCATCTTAATAGCCTTAGTAGCCACCTACTTGTTGCAGGTGTCTAACCTATAGTGAGATGTGAAAACATTTTTATTTTATTCATTTCTCAGTTTCGCCGTGAAGAAGATGCGGAAAAGGCTGTCATTGACTTAAACAATCGCTGGTTTAATGGACAGCCAATTCATGCAGAGCTTTCACCTGTGACCGACTTCAGAGAAGCTTGCTGTCGCCAATATGAAATGGGGTAATGAAGAGAGTTGGGGAGTGGTGTCATTTGGAACAAAGTAGTCTCATTTACCAGACAGCTTTCAACATACCAATTTAATAAGCATGATGAACATTATTTTAAGTGATAAAAATGAAGTGATTACATGACAGTTTTTAACTAATTATATTCCACAGAGAATGTACTCGAGGAGGCTTCTGTAACTTTATGCATCTGAAACCCATCTCTAGAGAACTTCGTCGGGAGTTGTATGGCCGTCGTCGTAAGAAGTAAGTCTTTTATTCAGTAATGTAAAGAATAAATATTAAGAGAAAATAATCTTGAATTATTGAGAAATATTTTTCCTAAGTCTTATTTTTTCTCAAAAGAGGAGAAAGAATAAATTTTCTATAATAATTTTTTTAAATGAAATCTGGGGAAAAATAGGTTAGAGAACTGACTCCAATTATAAATTAATAACAATGCTGCAGACATCTTGGTCTTGGTGATCTGTTGCTCCAGGCCCTGAATTTAGGTAACCAGCCATAGTAAATTAAGCCAGTTGGGTTTCAAATCCTGTCTGCTTTAAAACTTAACACTATACCCTTTGAGAAATGGCCCCAGTTTAGGAAAATGAATATTAATAGAAAAGCAATACACATTTTTAAACTATGACTGGATATATTTTATTCAAAATAATATGAGAGGGAGAGGGCTAGGTATTACAAATTAGGAAGATATTCTTGTGTAAGAAAATCAAGGACCAGAAGAGGAAGATGTATTGGTTGAAAAGTAGTGGGAAGAGAATGCTATTGACAGAATTTTATGTGGAAGTCCTAGCAGTTGGTAGTAATTAGTAAGGGCCTTATGGATAAAGTGGCACTAAAAGAAAACCTGAGATAAGAATGAGAAGGGAATTCATTCCAGACAAAGGAAATAATCTAAATTGTCATGAAGACAGGAAATGAGAATCTATCTACGAAAAGGAATAAAACTTTCATATTGGAGAATATGTACGGGGGGGGGGGGGATTGTTGGAAACATTGGGAAGTTTGTGAAGAGCTTTAAATGTCAAAGAAAAGAGTTTATATTTGAACCTAGAAATAAATGGAAGGTACTAGAATTTATTGAGATGGAAATGAAATGGTTATAACTGATTGGGGAATACCATTTTGAAATTATGAAGGATGAGTTGAGAAGATAGGGAGACCAGTCAAAAATATGTAACTGTCCATGATTCCAGAGGGCTGGTTGGGCTATGCTAGCTACCTACAAAAGTTCTCCAGGTCAAAACTATTTTTCCCCCTTTTCATAATAACAAAACAAAAAAAACCTTTAAACTGGCACGAGGCAGAGGGAAGATAAAATTGAAATTGAAAAATAAAATAGAAAAAAAAGGTTATTTCAATAATATGACAAGACTAAAAAAAAGGTTTAACTAGCTGATTATGAGTAGAGAATAGAGTTGTAGAATCAGAGAATAATTGAGGAGAGTGAGGTCGTGGGTGAGAAACCTGCATGATTGGAAGAATAGTTGTCCTCGAAAAGTATGGAATGTAAGCAAAAAAATATATAGTTGTCTTTTTTTCTAATTCTGCTGTGAATTGGAGATATACAGATTATTAAATAGCTTACAGGGATTGTGGAGGCAACATGGGGACTTTTTTTAAGTAAATGAAGAGACCTGAGAGTATATAGACAGCAGAGAATGGCAGTAGGTAAAGAGAAATAAAAATAAAGGAATTAAATGAACAGACAGATATAGCCAGCAGAGAATGGCAGTAGGTAAAGAGAAATAAAAATAAAGGAATTAAATGAACAGACAGATAATATGGGAGACAATAGGAAATTAAATCCCAGAGTATTGATTAAGAACCAGCCTTGGCAAGGAGAAAGACCATCTTTTCCTTTGATCAAAGACTAGAGTAATCTTATGGGAAAAGTGAGTTTGCGTATTAAAATTCATGATAGAGGAGACAAAATATGGTATAATTGACAGGTATCCTGGTTTGGGGAAGAAAAGACTTCATTTTGTTTAACATTTATCCAATTGCAGATTTATGAGTTACACATTTTTCTACTACCTTCCACACGCGCGCGTGCACACACACACACACACACACAACATAATAAGTTTTCAAAAAGTCCTCTTCATTCAGACTTAGTGGGGTTTTTTCCCCTCTGGATGTTGATGGCATTGTCCATAGCAGGTGGAAGAGAAGATTTTTTTAAATTTCTGAGATATATTTAAATTTATTTCTGAAGAAAGAGAAAGTTGCCATGAAGGGGGAAAGGGAGAAAGTTGTCAAAACAGATGAATGTGGGTATAAATTCATTGGCCAATTTAAACACAGTGCAAGAGAGGATAGATTATTATTCTGAATACAAATGTAAAGCACTGTCCTGAAAAATTAGTGTCAGAAACAAATTTTTACATACTACCAAAAGAGATCTTTCAACTATGTTGGGGGAAAGATTTTTAAAAGAAAGAAGGGGGAATAAGAATTCGCTTGAGTGCCATGAAACAATGAAATTAGGCTGGTCTCCATTTTTTATTCCATTTTCTCTGCCAAAGACAAGAGTCTGGAAGACTAGAGTTATAGATATGTAACAAGATTTTATATTTTTATATATATATATATATTACCTAGCTGCTTTTGTTAAACTCAGATCACCAGGTCCAAATGAATAATCATAACTCTGGAAGAACTGACTAATATAATTCCTGAAATTCCACAGAACCAGAGAAGCACAAGTAGCCCAATTTTCCAAAAAAAAAAAAATCAAAGAGTAGACTGCAAATTATAGAGCAATTTGGCTTCAATTTCTGGGGAAAATTGTAAACAATTGACTTAAAAACTAAAGAAAATAATTACAGTGAACAAGAATGACTCCATCAAGAACAAGTCACACCAAACAAATCATCTCTATTTTTGAACAAAGTATTAGAAAATCAAGAGACAAAATCTAATGATTTTGTCTCTAATCTCATCCTTCTTGACTTCTCTAGTCTGTCACTACTCTTTCCTAGTTCTCCTACCTGTCTGATAACTCCTTATGCTCCTTAACTGGATCTAAGTTTGGCTGTCTTCCAAGGTTCTTCTTGGTCTCTCTTCTCTCTTTCCCTTGGAGACTTAAACTCGCTTGGATTCAGTTATCATTTCTATGCAGGTGATTTTCAGATAGTTTGGACTGGACAAATATATCTCCTGACTTTCAGTATTTTATTTCCAGCAGTCTGTTAAACATCTCTTAGTGAAAATCTGGTAGAAATATAAACTTAGGGGGCAGCTAGGTGGTAGATAGATAGAGCACTAGCCCTGGAGTCAGGAGTACTTGGGTTCAAATCCGGCCTCAGATACTTAATAATTACCTAGCCTCAGATACTTAATAATTACCTAGCTGTGTGGCCTTGGGCAAGCCACTTAACCCCATTTGCCTTGCAAAAAAAAAAAACCTAAAAAAAATCTAAAAAAAAAAATTCAAACTTAGGAATGTCCAAAATTTTCCTCCCAAACCCTCTTTCTCTTCCAACCTTTTTATTATGACCAAGGATGTCACTATCCTTCCATTGACCTAGATTTGCAACCCAAGGATCAACTCACATATACCACTTTCCCCAAGTTCTGTTTTGCTAAATTCTGTTGATGTGGCTTTCATAACATTTTTTGTATAATATATCTCATGATTCCCTGTGTTCTCTTAAGTTTAAGTCTTTACCTCTTTCATATCATGGGAGTTAGGGACATGGCATCTCCACTATCTGGAAAATCCATGTAAAATTTTTTGGTCTTCTCTTATGATAAAAGTCTGATTTTTTTTTTCATATAGAGATATTTACAATATCTTACCTACAATAAAATGTGAAATCTGAGTTGATATGTAGGTTTTTAAACTTTTTCTATGTCGTCTGCAGCTTCTGTAAATCTCTCCAGAAAGTCCCATTTAATTTCTAATGCCTGCCTACCCAGGATATATCGAAAACTGCTATGGGAAAAGTCATGATGGATTGTGTCTGTGTGTGTGTGTGTGTGTGTAAGAGATAGTTCTATTGTTTTAAGTTGGTTTTTCTCTCTCCCCCACATCTCTTCAAAAAAAAAATTTCCACATTGGTTATTTCCAGAATTCCAAATTGCTTTCCATAATGGCTGAATCACTTCATTAATGTGCTTTGTTTTCCTGCATTCCTCCAACATTTCATTTATCTTTTGTCATCTTTGTTAATTCAATTTTCCTATTTTCTTTTATCTTTGCTAGCCTGAAAAGGGTTATGGTTGTGTAATAACTTTAGGGTTTTCATTTGCAGTTCTCCCATCATTTTAAATTTTTCAGGTAGTTTTTAATTTTTTTTCTTTGAAAGCATCCTACTTTTGACCAGTTGTCTGATGGGGTGTGATACTTTTATATCAGTTCACAATATACTATGGGTGCCAGTTTTTTTAGCAAATAATTTTTAAAAGTATTTTTCTTCTAATATTTATGGATTTTTTCATATAATTTCTCAGTGTGTATTTTTGTCTCTTTTTCTTCTAATTTTACCTACATTGATAATATTTATGGAAATTTTTAAATTTCATATAATTTCTCAGTGTGTATTTTTGTCTCTTATGTAGTCTCACTAGGTCAAACCTGTTCTCCTAGCATTTTTTTTTAAATAATCTAAGGAAGCACCTTCCCCATTAGTACTTGGGTTTAAGTACAGTTAAGCTTTTTTGTGTATGTTTCTTTTTTTTTTAAGAGAAGTGATCTTTCCAATTCCATTATTTATTTATTTATTGCGAGGCAGTGGGGTTAAATGTCTTGCTCAAGGTCATATAGATCCGCAATTATTAAGTGTCTGCGGCTGGATTTGAACTCAGGTCCTCCTGACTCCAGGGTCAGTGCTCTATGCACTGCTCCACCTAGCTACCCCCTGTGCTTGTGTTTCTGATCTTGTTTAGGCTATTCTTTTTTTCCCAGTTATTCCTCAATTTTGTAAATTTTTTTTCCTTCTAAAGTCAAATTTGTATATTTTGATTGTCAGATGTTTGTCTTGTTCTTTTGCTTTCTGCAAAAAAAAAAGATTTTACATAATTACGGATTACCTATAATCTCTTTGTCATTTAATTTTTTCAATTAACATGCAAAGATCCTTTTCAACATTCATCTTTTTGTAAGCTATTAGATTATTACTCTTAGCAATTGCATTTTTTATTCATATTATTCTGTTTGAAAAATAAGGAATTCTTTAATAAGTCAACTCAATGAATCTTGCATAGCTTGTTTAGCTTTCTTATTGTGATTTGTCATTATTTTTCTGCTTTGCTATATTTGGGAAATGGAAAAAAACACCAAATTTAATGTGCATTAATAAAACTTAGTTACTTATTTTTCCTTTCAGTTATATTCTCTTCATTTTTATTCTCAGTCCTTTAAATTAATTGTTCAGTAAAATGGAGGAAATGGAACCATCATACAGTAATTTTCTGTGTTGTCTTTTAAATCATAATTTAATGTAGTGAACTAGCTCATTTTAATCTTTTTTCTCTTCACAGGCATAGGTCCCGATCAAGATCTCGTGAACGTCGTTCTCGATCGAGAGATCGTGGCCGTGGTGGTGGTGGTGGCGGCGGCGGTGGCGGTGGTGGTGGTGGCGGCGGCGGCGGTGGAGGACGGGAACGTGATAGGAGGCGGTCAAGAGATCGTGAAAGATCTGGTCGATTCTGAGCCATGCCATTTTTACTGTATGTCTGCTAGAAAGTCTTGTAGTTGATTGACCAAACAAAGTTCATAATGCGAATTTTTTTCTAAAAAACAACAAAACAAAAAAAAAGATGGGCTTCTGAATAAAATTTGTAGTGATACAGTATTCTTGGCGTAACTGTTTATTGTGGGAAGTCTTATTCCATTTCTTTACCTCATCAAATGCATGACCTGGCAGTGCTTGAGGTGAAGGTAATACAGATTCCCTGTCCTTTAAATGTTTGAAGTTCGATAAAATTGATTTGTGAACTTTATATAAATAAAAAACTTAATTGAAGAAACCATAAACTGGAGAAGTAACTAACTAAAATAAGCTTGATGCATAAAAAGTTTTTATAATATTTTTTTCCTGCTATGCGAGTGTCAGGTTAATTTAAACAGACCTGGAGACATCCTTTTTATTTACTCTGTAGAATACTTAGCTAGCAACTTGATTTGTGACCAGAAATCTCTGCACTGTAAAACTCGCATATTTACAGTAAAGCCAACTTTTTAGTATAAAATATTGTCTTAGTGTATCTTTCATGGGAATTTATAGTGGTGTCTGTATATAATTATAGGTTTTTTAAATGGTATTTCTTGCATAATGCCCCAGAATTAGAGTAGTGCCTAGATCAGTATTAAGATTACTCCAATGTTGATAGTGTCTCATAGTTCATTAGACCATTCTGCCACAATTGGCATTCCCAGGGCAATTTAAATATTTTAAATTAGACCCTCGAGGACTTCTCCATCAAAAATTGCCTACCTAAAAATAAGATTTACTCACGTTTAATTTCCCTACTTTGTAAAGTGATAAAATGGTTGGTGGTTGTACATTTAAATTTCTATTATTGTTAATTAATTTCCATCAATTATACTATTTAAATACTAGTAGCTGAAAGTGTTTTTGTTTTCTCCCTCTTTTCAGTGCATAGCAGGACTAAGATTAAAATTAAAAAACCTCCAAAGCTGAAATGGACAATTGTCAAAGGCAAATCTAGTTCACATGTCTTAAGAGATTGACTAGAGAAGCATTAAAATTACATAAGAGGTGTTTATCCAAGCCTACTTTATCATGATTGTTCTATATAATGTAGGCAAACCTTTATTGTGTGTGTATTGAAAAATCAACCTTTTCACTGTATATGCAGTTCCCTCTGTTCAATTTTTTTAAAAAATGCACATTGCTGTGTTGGAGAGAGCATCCTGCTTTTCAAAAGCTAGAAATTAAATAAATTTTTTAAAAACATTCTCAGCCTATATTTTTCATGAAGTTAATATTTATGAAATACACTTGATAAAAAAAATTCCATTATTTGATGAAATTCATTCCATTGATTATAATCCAGGTGATGTATAGAAAATTGATATTGGATCTTTTTTTTACTACAGGAATCACCATACCAATTGTAGGGGGAGGGGGACTTAAGAATATTAATATTTAGTTAGTGAACCAGTTAACTTAGCTTTGATCATTGTATCTTCCCTCCAAAGTAAACATGAAATCAGTAATTTGGTGCATCATAGATTTCAATGAAAACTTGTAATCATCGCTTAGACGAGAAAGGTAGGGGAAGTTTTACTTTGTATTTCTTGATTTTTTTTTTCTGTGACTTAGCTTATAATTAAAAATCTTAGCTTCTTTAAGCAATTTCAACTGAAATTAAAGATTCAGTTTACAAGTAAAACTGAGGAAACCTACTCACTTCATACCTCCCCCTCTGTGCCCCTAATACAGGACTTGGAATAAGGAAGAAGAGGAAAGTTTTGTTCCAAAGATGACATCACACTGTGTTGCTACTTCTGTTTGAGTATACTATGATCTCAACTGGTGAATAAACATTAAGTAAACTTATGGAATCAGCCTACTGGAAGTAAAGTGATAACTTTACTTGGGTCCATGAAATTTTTCTTTTTGATTGGAATTTATCCCAAGTGGCTTTTTTTTTTGCTTTAGGTTAAAATCCAATTATTTCTGTAAAATGTTGCTTGTCCATGAATATATGATGTATGTTTAAAAGACTGTAAAACCAAATGGAGAAAAGTTGTTGAAAATAAAGATTTTTTAAATAAGGAATTTGCACATTGAAGAACTCAAGCATTTTGCTTTAAAGCCTTTTTTTAAAAGAAAAGTTTCCTAAGGGCATTCTTTTAGATAAAATGAATTTCAGTAGAAAAACTCATGAAATATTTTCTTCTGCTTCATTTCTGATTTGACATTTCTTTCTTTGGAATATTTTTTCCAAAGTGTTAAGAAATGTAAATTTTCATCCTTCTGGTTATTTTGATTTTTTTTTTCCTTAAAAATGGCCCTTTGTAAAGTTTTAATGCTTTTCTGCTGATGTATTTTAGCTATTTTTGTAGTTTAAAGTTAGCTTAGTAAAAAATTGGTTCAATTCTTTGGTCTTAATTATCAGGCAATAACATTTGATACTAAATGTAGAACTTTTCCTATTAAAAGTATCCCTTGGACTACTCTAAACAGTTTTCAGTTTGTGTAAATTCTTAGGTCAGTTCTGAAATTCCTCTTAGTCTTCAACTTAAGGCCAAGTTAGCAACCCATGACACCTGAGTGACATTCACTGTTGGTGAAACGCAGTAGGGAATCACTGTATATGGTGGAGTGGGATATGCCAGAGCTTTATAAAACCTGCAGCAATCTGAATTTATTTACTAAAGAATAATAAAATTGAAAATAAATCAGATGGGACTTGGAGAGGGGGTAGAGCCAAGAAAGCATCAGGTCTTAGGCGCTCTCTCATAAAACTCATAAGCTAAGGACTCTAAATTTTCAAGAGACAACCCACAGAGGGACCAGTGAGGTAGTTCTCCTACTCAAGGTAACCTGGAAAAGAGCAGAAAGGCTCTGCTCCTTGGGGTCAGAGGGGCGGCCCACCAGAGTGAAAGAACTTCAGCCTCCCGGAGGGAGCACTGGGCACAAAGTGGGGGAACAGCGGGGGACCTCAGCCAGAGCGAGCACGTGGAGCCCAGCCATCAGGGCACACAGCAAGCAACCTGGTCTTTCAGCAGCCCAGAGCCAGTAAGCAGGAGCCCCAGGGCATGAGCCCATTGAACCTAGGGAGGGGAGTGAAGAGAGAAGAGACTGCCCAGCTCTGTCCTCTGCCCCTGGAACGGGACTCTGGGGCTCTGACCACATTCAGATCCTGATCACAGTCTAGGCCTCCCCCAATAGAACAGCAGGGCCCCCCCACCTCAGCCCCATGGCAGAGGGGGGCACATATGGTCATTCACAGACCAGGAGGGAGGACAGCCCCACACACTGAGACACTTGTGGGAGTGTCCCAAAAGCTCAGGAAGCACCCCAAAACCAGGCTCAGGCTGGGAAAATGAGTAAGCAGAGAAAAAAGAGGAACACCATTGAGAAATACATTATCTATGATCCCAAGAAGGATCAATATACCCAGTATGAAGATGAGGAAGCACAAACTCCTGCATCTAAAGACTCCCAAGAAAAACAGAAATTGGGCTCAGGCTATGACAGAGCTCAAAAAAGACTGAAAATCAAATGAGGGAGATGCAGGAAAAACATGAAAATGAAGTCAGCAGCTTAGTCAAGGAAATCCAAAAAAATGCTGAAGAAAATAGCATGCTAAAAAACAGCTTAGGTCAAATGGATAAAACAGTTCAAAAAGTTATTGAGAATGCCTTAAAAAGCAAAATTGGAAAAAGAGATAAGAAAACTGAGGAGAACAAATCCTTCAGACAAAGAATAGAATTCAGGGAGATTGATGAATTAACAAGAATTCAGGAATCAATACTTCAAAACCAAAAAAATGAAAAATTAGAAGAAAATGTGAAATATCTCACTGAAAAAACAACTGATATGGAAAACAGACTTAGGAAAGATAATTTAAAAATTATTGGAATACCTGAAAGTCATGATCAGGAAAAGAGCCTTGACATCATTTTCAAAGAATTACTACAGGAAAATTGCCCTGATATTCTAGAAGCAGAGGGCAAAATAGAAATGGAGAGAATCCACTGATCCCCCTGAGAAAGAGATCCCAAAAAACCAACTCGTAGGAATATTATAGCCAAGTTCCAGAACTCCCAAGTCAAAGAGAAAATATTACAAGCAGCCAGAAGGACACAGTTCAAATATCGTGGAGCTGCAGTCAGGATTTCACAGGACTTAGCAGCAACTACACTGGAAGCTCGTAGGGCTTGGAATATAATATACCGGAAGGCAAGAGAGCTTAGAATGCAGCCAAGAATGAACTACCCAGCAAGGCTGAATGTCTTCTTCCAGGGAAAAAGATGAACTTTCAATGAACCAGGAGAATTTCAAAGGTTCCTTTTGGAATGGCCAGAGCTGAACAGAAGGTTTGATCTTCAGATACAGGACTCAGGTGAAGCATAGAGATTGGAGAAGGGAAAATATGAGGGACTTGATGAACTGCATGTATTCCTGCATAGAAAAATGACACTGATAGTACTCATGTGAACCTTCTCAGTTAATAGAGCAGGTAGAGAGCTTTTATACTTGAAGCACAGGAGAAAGCTGAATTCGAAGATAAAATATGGTGTAAAAATGGAGTCAATAGAAAAAAGGGAAATGTAATGGAAGAAAGAAAAAGAGGGGGAATAGGCCAAGAGATTTCATATAATAAGATTTTTCTTTATTACAATGAGCTATTGCAATGATATGGAAGGGGGGAGGCAAGGGGGAAATGAGGAAACCTTTGCTCTCATCAGAGGTGGCTAGGAGAGGAAACAGCATATATACCCAGTGGGGTATAGGCATCTGGAGTAAGAAGGAGAGGCAGGGACAGGGGAAAGGGGTGGGATGTGAGTGATGGAGGAGAGGATGGACCATGGGGGGAGAGTGGTCAGATATAACACATTTTTCTTTATCTTGCAAGGTCCTGGGATTGGAAGGCCTGTCCAGGACCATAGGGCCAGGTGGATGCTGGGCCTAAGGGGTGGTATGGGGGCTCAGGGCTTCTTGGCCCCAGAGCCAGGGATCTGTCTGCTGCGCCACTCAGCAACCCTACAGCAGAGTCAGAGTGAAAGGAGAGAGAAAATAGAGTACATGGTAGTAGAGAAATAAGAAAGGAGGGAGTTGTGATCAGCAATGGCAACAGTGGAAAAATATGGAAGTAACTTTTGGGATGGACTTAAAAAGAATGTGATACACCCATGGCAGAATTGTTGGTGTTGGAACAAAGACTGAAGCACATTTTATTATTATTATTATTATTGTTATTTGGGGGTGCAGGGCAAATGGGGCTGGGTGGCCTGCCTGGGGACACATGGCAGAGTGATTGTTTGTTGTCTGAGGCCAGATTTGGACTCGGGTGCTCCTGGCTCAAGGGCCAATGCTTTGTCTGCCACCCAGCCACCCCTACTATTATTACTATTTTATTTTATTTTGGGTCTTTTTTTTTCTTTTTTTTGGTTTTTGCAGGGCGGTGGGGTTCGGATGGCTTGCATGTCACATGGCTGGGTGCTTGTTGGGTGTACAGGGCCAGATGTGGGCTCAGGTGCTCGTGGCTCCAGGGCTGGTGCTCCGTCCATTGCGCCACCTGGCCATACCTACAATTATTATTATTTTTTTTTGTAATTTTAATCCCCTTTACATTGTCGCTCAAGCAAGTCTATATTTATGGGGGGAGGGGGCATTTTGTATGTAAAAAAAATTTGTACAAAATGAGAATAAATATTAAAAAAAAATCCAAAAAAAATGACTTGGAGAAGGAAAGAGCAAACAACACCATTATATTTGCCAAGAAAACCTTAAAGGGAGTTATGAGGAATCAGACAGGACTAAAACAACAGTAGCAGGAGCAGATGCAGAAGCCAAAGAAGAACAATAGAAACTCTGTGTCATGATACATAAAGAATTGGTTTTGTAACTAGGCTCTAAGACCTGGATTCGAGGCCCACCTCTGACTGTGACTTCTTAACAGTCATTAGCTCTTATTGTTCTAGCCAGTAGTATCAAACTAAAATAGAAATTCCTTCTGACTAAAGATGAACTTGGGTGCTCAGTATTTTTTCAGTTGTGTCCAACTCTAGTGTCCCCATTTGGGGTTTTCTTGGCAAGAATACTACAGTGGTTTGTCATTTCCTTCTCTAGTTCATTTTACAGATGAGGAAACTGAGACAAACAGTTAAGTGACTTTTCCAGGATCACACAACTATTTTGTAAATGAAACCAGAATTGAAATCAGGAAGATCCCTGACTCCAGAGTTCTATTCATTGTATCACCTATTTGCAGATTAATTTAGAAAAGCACAAATTAACATCTATTTGTGTTGCATTTTACATTATTTTGTTAAAGATTTTCTAGTTACATTTAGGTCTGGTTGCACTGTTTGTTGTTCCCTGGCAGTGAATTTGACATCTTTGAAAGTAGGCAACTCTCTAAGATTTTAGATTCTATTTAATATGCTTTTAGTAAATATTTGCCAATTATATGTAACAAAAAAAATAGAAAATAAATCAGATGTACTGCCCAAACTTTACCAATCTGCTTATTATGAATTAGCATCTTTAACTGCTAAATATTTTACTGTTGGGAGGAAGGGAAAGCATAGCACAAAAATAAGGCATTTTTTTTTAGGTTTTTTTGGCAAGGCACCCAGCTAGGTAATTATTAATGAGGTCGGATTTGAACTCAAGTACTCCTGACTCCAAGGCCAATTCTCTATCCACTGCACCACCTAGCTGCCCCAAAATCTCCACTACTTTTTTTTTAAAGATTTTTCAAGGCAATGGGGTTAAGTGACTTGCCCAAGGCCACACAGCTAGGTAATTATTAAGTGTCTGAGGCTGGATTTGAACTCAGGTACTCCTGACTCCAAGGCTAGTGCTCTATCCACTGTGCCACCTAGCCGCCCCAAAATAATGCATTTCTAAGAATGCTGCCAATGCATTTCTCTACCCTTGCTGGCTCCTGATCTTGCCACAGTTAAACCAGAATCCATTGAAAAGATGTTAATGCCTTCCACTCTATTAAACTTTATGGGGAAGGGGGACTTGCAACTTTCTGGTGAGGTCAGATCACCACCAGCTCTGCACTTTAACTCTTAGTTTTCCAGGACACTGAGGATTTAAAGAACTTTACTAGCATGGAGCCAGTGTTAAGAGGTGGCATTTATGCCTACATCATCTAAACAATCTTACTCTTTGTTGTACACAGCTGTTTTTTTTCTTTGCTTAGAAAAATGAGATCAAAAGTCTCACCTAGGCACTAAATGGAAATCCTGGTACAAGGAAAAAACTGAGACTGCCATTAATCTTTTAACACATTCTTCATTGAAGATCCATAGAGTACACAGTTCTACTATTAGAGATATATATTAGAATATGACTCCTTCATAGGGGCTGCTGATAAAGTTGCCTTAATATACCTAGCGTAATGCTAAGTGAATGCTTGTTAAATCCTACCCTACCAAGGTGATTGAAGGGTTTTGTAAGGGTTATGGAAAGCAATTGTTTTTGCAAAAGTTGTTTCAACCAGCATCCTATCAGTTCCAAAAAATGTTCCAACTTAGTCACCAACAGTGCACTGCACAGTGATGGGCTTCTGAATCATAGTGATGCTATATTTATTTGTCATAATTCTTAAATGATAATGCACATCTAGTGTAGACCCTGAAGCATCATGACAATAGAGAACTAGGTTCAAGACCTGGGTTCAAGTGTGTATATACTATTAACCTGGACAAGTTTCAGGCAGTATTCTAGGTAACTAATGACAAGTTATGGAGAAAGTAAGTGCCTCATGTTACATCAGTGAAATCCCAGGGCTAGTCCTTATTACTGTAAAGCTGATAAAAATAATCCTGGAGCAAATGCTCTAATTCTCACCCCCCCCCCCCAAGATGCACAAATATTTACCCTTATGAAAGGAGCTCTAGCTAAATTTACAACCTTAGGATTCTCCATTCCAAAACACCAGTTTGCTTGCCAACCTCAGTCCCAACCCAGTTTAGAGTCTTCATCTATCTGGAAGAGGAACCCACATTGTTTTTCCTATGGAAATGCCAGCTTGGGATGCAGATTTGGTTCAGTATTAAAAGGCTATAAACATAATAAAATAACATGACTATATCAATAGATGAAGAAAGCTTTTGACCAACTACAATAACCATTAATGTCAAAAAAATCAAAAGAAAATTGATGTTTTCTTAATATGGTAAAAATTATGTGTCTAAAAAAGCCAAAAGCCAACATCTGTATTACAATAGGATTTTCAAAAAAGGTTGGAGTAAAGCAAAGAGGTTGATTATCCCTATTGTATAGCTATAACAATAAAAAATTGGAAGCCCATGAAAATTGATTTGACTGGACCAATCCCAGGCTCCATCCCCCAACTCAGAATATATGTGTGACTCAGACCAGCAACTCCCTTCCCTCCAAGTTACTTGCTTGAAGTGTTAGATATATAGATGTGGCCCCTAACACCCCCTTGTGACACACAGAGATGCAGGGGCCTCTTGGGCAATCTCAATACAAGGAGACCCTGAGGAAAGTGATCCAGATGATCCAGCATGAGATAGAATTGGGTTAGATTGGAAAATCATAAGGAGGACCAGGATGAGGGAGGCAGATCATCTTTAGAATGGATCACAAGGCCTATACGTCTTTGAGGTTGAGGAAGAAGACAATTTTTGTTTTTTCTGACCGAACCCTCACCCTGCCCTTGAATATCAAAGAGGAAGGGAGATGGAATTTAGTCACATCATATTCCAGTCATTCAGTGGACAAATAGGGAACTAGACATTTTCTTGATCTAGACATTGAAACCCCAATTACTGGAGCACTAGTATGCCCATATTTGCTCAGCATCTTCAACAATTCAACAGTTCTATGTGGCCGATGAGGAAGATCATTCATTTCTTAGCCTGTTACTAGATTGTTTTGTTTATAATCATTTGAAATTCTGGTATGTTAAGCCACCTTCTTTCATTTTTTCCCCCATTGATTCTCTTGATATTCTTGACCTTTTGTTCTTCCAGATGAATTTTATTATTTATTCTATCTCTGATTATTGTGGAAATTCCTTGAACCACTGATTGTGATTCAGTTCTAGAACTCGCTAGCCCAATTCTCTAATTATGGATATAGTTCAGCTTCTGTGAGAAATTTTTATTCATTTGTGGGAACTGGGAGAAAACCTTATTACACTGTTTGAAACCAGAATTGCTAATCACAAGGAATTAAGAACAGTGGCCAGCCTCATTTTGCAATCTCTTTGGGGTGGAAGAAAAAAGATGAGACTCCCTCCTGTCAAAGACCCAAAGTCCTACAGGGTTTAAACATATAGAATTTATTCAATACAAAATTTTAGTCAAGATGGTAAGGATTTTTAGTCAATGAACCAGCATAATATCAGAAGACTATCCTTTTATTGGTAGGACTAGTGAAATGAGAATATTTTCTAAATTGGCTAATAAAAAGAAGAATCAGGCTGAGAGATTTAGGGAATTTAACTCTAATGTCACTATACCAGGGCAATTAGGTGGCACATTGGATAGAGCACTGTCAGGAGGACAGGAGTTCAAATCTGGTCTTAGACACTTAACTATTACTAGCTGTGTGACCTTGAGCAAGTCACTTAACTCTATCTTGCATCCAGAGTTATCTCCAGTCATCCTGACCCATATCTGGCCACTGGACCCAGATGGCTCTGGAGGAAAAAGTGAGGCTGGGGAATTAGCACAGGACCCCCTCATTCAAATCACATGCTTGTCAGGGCATCACCTCCCCGATGGTGCTTTTCTTTGAAAATGAAGGACAGGGGCGGCTAGGGCAGTGGATAGAGCACTGGCCTTGGAGTCAGGAGTCCCTGAGTTCAAATCCAGCCTCAGACATTTAATAATTACCTAGCTGTGTGGCCTTGGGCAAGCCACTTAACCCCATTGCCTTGCAAAAACTTTAAAAAAAAAAAGAAAAGAAAATGAAGGACAAACATCAATTAAGGACCTTGAAAGCAGGAAGGTCTGTAGGTCACACAAGCATCTTAGGAGCTGGGGCAAGGCCCTTAAACTGGTTTTCACTAGTTCATAATCCACTCCCCACCACATCCCAGCTCCCCACTGTCCATAACAAAAATTCTGTCCAGGGCATGAATAAGATAGATGGGGAAGGCATTAGTGAACCAATCCAGGATGAGTTGCAGCATGTTATAATCAGGATTATGACCAAGGGGACAGCTTGGTGGCACAGTGGATAGAGCACTGGCCCCTCAGGAAGACTTGAGTTCAAATCCTGCCTCAGACACTTAATGGCCTAACTGTGACCTTGAATAAGTCACTTAACCCCACTGCCTTAAATAAATAAAAAAAAATTTTTAAAAAGGATAATGACTGAGCACCTATACAGCAGTGGATCAAGGTTTGGAAGGCACTTTGAATCCAGGGTCCTCAGGAACCAAATCCCAGCCATGAAAACAAATACCAAATGCAGAGAACCAGTAGACCTACTCCTTAATGTTCCCAGTGACTTTTTCAACTTGCCCTCTGGTCAATCAATCTATAAACATTTATCAAGTGCCTACTATGTGCTTAGATGCTGTGCTGAGCACTGGGGAGACAAAACAAATGAAAACAAAAGTCAGTCCCTTCCCTAAAGGAGCTCACAAATCTAATGAGGAAGATGACAAATATTTATAAACAAATTGTATACAGAATAAAAAGAAAATGAAGAAGGGGGGAGGTTGCATAATTCAAATTGCTTTCCAGAATGGTTGTATTGTTTCACAGTTTCCAAGAATGAAACAGTATACCTTTCTTCCCATATTGACTGCCATCTTTTGTCATCTTTGCTAATTTTCCAAAGGGTTGCTTGTATTTACATTTCCCTTACTCTTAGTGATTTAACATATACTTTCATATGGTTGTTAATACTTCAAAATTATTCTTTTGGAAACTTCTTTTGGTCATATCATTGGATTATGTTGTTACTGGGGACTGACTTTTGGTCATATATTACAAATATTATACATATGTTATATGTGTATATTTATAAGTGTATATGTATAAATTACAAAAGTATAATAAGTTTTTCAAACTATATTCCTGATAAAAAAAGGTAGATTTCTTTTCTATGTACTCAGTCTTCACTTTACAGTCACCTTTGGTCAGTCAAGATCCCTGGATAACTCCCCCTATGTTAAATACATACTCAGGAAGACAAATGATTAGAAAGTTGGAAAATTTTGTCTTGCCCTCCTGATGCTTAAAGTTCAGGAAGAGATAACAATTCATCAGATAGTATAAGGATGATAGTCTTGGAGGAGCTGTTAGGCAACTTAATTGGATTACAGGTCATCAAAGAGGTTAATGATTTCCCCCAATCCTTTGTGTTTTTTTTTTGTTTTGTTTTGTTTTTTTAGGTTTTTGCAAGGCAAATGGAGTTAAGTGGCTTGCCCAAAGCCACACAGCTAGGTAATTATTAAGTGTCTGAGAACGGATTTGAACCCAGGTACTCCTGACTCCAGGGCTGGTGCTTTATCCACTGCACCACCTAGCCAGCCCGTTTATCAGCTTTCACCACCTAGCAGCCCCCTTATCCTTTGTTTTTGGTTAAATATTCCCTTCTTTCCAGGTTTAAGGAGTCATCTTGGACAGATGGTCCCTATCCTATAGGTTTAGGGTAATTTCTAAAGAATAAAACTTCATGTCTAATCTATATTTTCTGTCATTTTGTTTTAATTATATTTTTAGATTTACAATATAATATACTATACAATATATCTAATATATAGTGTTCATTTTTATATATCTTGGATATCAAACTTTTATCAAAAAAAATTTGATACATTTTTTTCCATTTAATCACTTCTCTTTTTAAGTGCATTAATTTTATCTGTAGAGAAAGTTTTCAGTTTCAAAGATTATCTATTTTATCTTCTGCAATTGCATCTTTTATCTCCTATAGATGCCAGAATCAAGATGGCAAGAGTAGCAGGTTACCTATCAAAGAGCTCACCTCCCAAAAAAAACCCTCCTCCAAAGAAACATAAAAATTATATAGAACTAAATTCTGATGAGGAAATCCAAGAAAAAAGTTACAATGAGTTATTTGTCCAGCCCAGGTTGGCATTGGGAGACAGAAAGAGGTCTGGGAACACTAGGAAATAAATCTGGCCAGGACTGTGGGGCTTTGCATCAGGGCAAGAGGAGACCCATATTGGGATACAACAGGGTACAGGAACATGAGCCAAGTTGGAATCATTGTCTCCCACTTCCAAGTTTCAGGTCACAGATCCATAGTAGTCTGAGAAAGGGAACTGCGTGGACACTAGCCTATATACTAAAAAAAAGGAGGAAATTCAAAAGTTAAGCAGTTGCAGTCTGGTTAGTACCCCAGGAGCAGAATAGGGAATCAGCTTCATCTTCTACCCCAGTCTAAAGCCTGCTAAGGAAAAACCAAGGATCATATACACTGATAAGATCAAAATGGGTGCATGATTAAGACAAAGAAAGTGATACCATAAGCCAATTAGAAGAGCAAGGAATCATTTATTTGTCAGATTTATGGAGAGAAGAACAATTTATGACCATAAAAGAGAGAAAGTCATGAAATTCAAAATGGATAATTTCGATTACACTAAACTGAAAAGTTTTTGCACAAACAAAACTAATACAACCAAGAAGAAAAGCAGAAAACTGAAAATGTGGGAAAACATGTAAATAAGTACAGAACTATTCATAGTGTCTCTTTTTTGTGGTGGCAAAGAGTTAGAAATTGAAGGGATGTCCATCAACTGGGAAATGGCTGAACAAGTTGTGACATATGAACATAATGAAATATTATTGCTCTGTAAGAGACCATGAGCAAGGGTGGCTAGGTGGAGCAGTAGATAAAGCACCAGCCCTGGACTTACTAATTACCTAGCTGTGTGGCCTTGGGCAAGACATTTAATTCCATTTGCCTTGCAAAAACCTAAAAAAGAAGAAGAAAAAAAAGAAGAAGAAGCCATGAGCAGACAGATTTCAGAAAAACCTGGAAAGACTTACATGAACTGATGCTGAGTGAAGTGAGCAGAACCAGAACACTCTACACAGTAACAGCAGCATGATGCTCAATTATGACAGTCTTGGCTCTTCTCAACAATACAATGATCAAAGACAATTCAAAAAAACCTGTGATGGAAAATACCATCCACATCTAGAATCTGCATGCAGGTAAAAGCATACAATTGTCACCATTAAAATTTTGATTTTTGATTTTTGCCTTTCATTTTCCTTGGTTTTTCCTATCTTGTTCTTATTCTTTCACAATGGGTCACATCAGGTGGAGGGAAGGAAGGATGGGAGGTAGAAAACTTTACAAATAATTGAAAACATTAGTTAATTTAAAAAAAAAGACAGACCCTTGCCAGAAAGAGATACATGGCCTCTGGTTGGGCAGAAAGCATTTGAAAATTAAAAAAAAAAACCTAACCCACCTGGGGCTGCATAGCAGGGTGATCATTGGGTGTCTGAGGCTGGATTTGGACCCGGGTGCTCCTGGCTCAAGAGCCAATGCTTTGTCCGCCACCCAGCCACCCCTACTATTATTACTATTTTATTTTATTTTGGGGTTTTTTTCTCTATTTTTTGGTTTTTGCAGGGCAGTGGGGTTCAAGTGGCTTGCATGTCACATGGCTGGGTGATTGTTGGGTGTAAGGGGCCAGATGTGGGCTCAGGTGCTCCTGGCTCCAGGGCTGGTGCTCCGTCCACTGCACCAACTGGCCATACCTACAATTATTGCTATTATTTTTTTTAATTTTAATTTTTTTCTCACCCCTTTACTTTATCACTCAAGTGAGTCTATATTTTTTGGGGGAGGGGGTATTTTGTTTACTCTTAAACAAGAATATTTTATTAATGTATAAAAAAAATTGTATGAGAACAAATATTAAATATTAAAAAATGAGAACAAATATTAAATATTAAAAAAAAATAAAAAAAAGGAAAAACCAAGGCAGAAATCTCAGACCAAAGGGAAGTCTACAGTTCTGTAACTGAAATAGCTGAGCTCCCCACTTTGTGATAGTCCATGAAATCAGCAGCAATCTCCTATTGCTCAGACCCAAAACCAGATCAGGAACTTTCAGAGCTCAGACCTGAGGGGCAGCATTCAGATTTTTTTTCTATGTGAAGTGTACTGGAAGCTGGCAAGTCTACAGCCTGGCCAGTCTTTGGGAAGTCTGGAATAATCTGAAACTCAATACTCTAAAAAAGAAGTTGTAGAACCAGTCCAGCCATTTCTTCCAAAAGGGTTCAAAACCTGACTCTAATGTAAAATCCAAAGTCAAAAAATAGGTTAAAATAATGAGAAACCAGGGGGTGGAGCCAAGATGGCAACAAGAGAGGATCATCTCTTAGGCACTCTCTAATAAAACTTACAAACTAAGGACTCTAACTAAATTTTCGAGAGACAGAACCCACAGAGGGACCCAGTGAGGCAGTTCTCCTACTCCAGGTAACCTGGAAAAGAGAAGAAAGGCTCTGCTCCCCGGGGTCGGAGGGGCAGCTACCAGAGGGGTGGCCTGCCAGAGCAAAAGAACTTCAGCCTCCCAGAGGCAGCCCCAGAGTGCTGGGAGCCGAGGCTCACAAAAGCAGGAGAGTCTCCGGGGCTACACCTCAGGGAGCACCAGGCACAACTTGGGGGAACAGCTGGAAACCTCTGCCAGAAAGAGCAGGGGAAGCACAGCCCTCAGGGCACAGAAGCAGGCAGAGCCAGTAGTAAGCAGGAGCCCCTAGGCCATGAGCCCATTGAGCTGAGGGTGGGGAGTGAAGAGAGACTGCAGGGCTCTGTCCCCCTGGAACAGGACTCTGGGGCTCTGACTACATTCAGATCCTGATCGCAGTCTAGGCCCCCCCCCCAATAGAACAGCAGGGCCCCCCACCTCAGCCCCATGGCAGGGGGGGCACTTGTGGTCATTCACAGACCAGGAGGGAGGACAGAGCCTCACACACTGAGACCCTTGTGAGAGTGTCCCAAAAGAATGAGAAACCAAAAAACCCACCTTCAAAAACTATTACAGTGATAGGAATATTAAAAAAAAAAATCCTGAAGAAAATAACTCCAAAACATCAACAAGCAAAACCTCAAGGAAAAACACAGCATGGGTTCAACTAGAATTCCTTTTCTTTTAGAGCTAGGTGTGCAGTGGATAGAGCACTGGCCTTGGAGTCAGGATGACGGAATTTTTTTATTCAGTCTCAAACACTTGCCACTTCCTAGCTGTGTCATCTTGGACAAGTCATTTAACCCTGATTGCTTTACATCCAAGGCCATCTCCAGTCCTCCTGATTCATATCTGGCCTCTGGACTCAGACAACGCTGAAGGAGAAAATGAGGCTGGTGACTTAGCACATCTTGCCATTCAAATCCAATTCACATGCCTGTTATGGCATCACCTTCCTGATATTGTGGTCTTCTTTGAAAATGAAGGACAGACATTATTATTAAGAGTTAAAAATATTACTCAACCTCATTGTCTTGTAACCCCCCCGAAAAAAAAAAGAGTAAAAATATTTGTGTAAATGTAATGTGAGTACTAGAGGGAAAAATTGAAAAGACATGGAAGAAGGAATTAGAAAGAGACTTAAAAGCTTGGCACAGGGGATATAAAACCTTGTCCAAACATCATACTCCTTGAAAATTAGAATGCAAATGAGAAACCAATGATAACATAATACAGCAAAGAATATTAAAGCAAAGACAATAAGAAAATTTAAGGTATCTCATATAGCAAAAACAACTGACTTGGAAGAGAGATTGAGGAGAAAAATTTAAGAATAGTTAACTACCAAAGACATCATATTTCAAGATATCATAAAACAGCTTAGACTTCTTAGAAGCATATGACAAAGTGGAAATAGAATCCATCTAATGTTCCAGAAAGAATCCTGAAAAGAACCCCCCAAAAGTAAAACTCCTGGGAACATTAGAGCCAAAATCCAGAGCTTCCAGGACAAAGAAAAATACTGCCAACAACCACAATCAGGATCACACAAAATTTAGGAGCCACCAGCAGTAAAGGAATGGAGAGCTTGAAAGACAATATTTCAGAAAGACAAAGGATAGAGACTTACAACCACGAATAAATTATCCAGCAAAACAAAAGAAAAAGTGAATCTTTAATAAAATAGATTTGTAAAGACCAATAGAAATTTCAAAATTCAACCCCTGGAGTGAAGAGAAACATAAAAAGGCAAACACAAATACACAGTCATAAGGGATGAAACAAGTTTATTGACTACTTATATTCTAATATGAGGAGATGATGCATGTGTTTCCTCTGAACCTTATCATCATCAAGAGTAATAAGAGGGCATCTAATTTGGCAGAAAGTTGAAGTCTCTAAAAACAATGAGAAAGGGGTGGTGGTATCTCACTTGAACCTCACTCTCATCAGAACCTGATCAAAGGAGAGAAGAAAACACAAACACAATTGAGTACAGAAATGCATTTCACCAGAGGAAATAGGAATGAAATAGAAGGTAGAAGAGAGAATGAGTGAGATATAATGAATTAAGGAAAGGATTAGTACTAAGTAAACTTTAACTAAGACTATGCTGTACACAGATATTTATAACTAGTGGCCAGTGAATAGGTCATTGGACCTGCAAATAGGAAGACCCAATTCAGAATAATATACTTACCAGAATTACAAGTCAATTAACTTTTATTTGCTTCAGTTCCTCATCTGTAAAATGGGATCAATAATAGCATCTACAGTGGCACAGTGTCTGTCCCATAGTAAGCACTATATAGATGGTATCTTATTATTATTATTATTTCCTTTCATTAGTCATTTACTAAATGGTAAAGAATATCGATTGCAAAAGTCCTACTTCATCAAGTCTTCTGGATGTCGTTGGTTCTCTTCGAAAATGAGGGTCAGGGGCGGCTAGGTGGCTCAGTGGATAGAGCACTGGCCCTGGAGTCAGGAGCACCTGAGTTCAAATCCCGCCTCAGACACTTAATATTACCTAGCTGTGTGGCCTTGGGCAAGCCACTTTAACTCCATTGCCCAGCAAAAACAAAAAAAACAAAAATGAGGGTCAACGCCCAAAGGGCAACAAAAATGTGCATACCCTTTGATCCAAGAGGTGATGAAAAAGGGTAAAAACATCACTTGTAAAAAAATATTCTTGGCAGCCCTGTTTGTGGTGGCAAAGAATTGGAAATCAAGTAAATGCCCTTCAATTGGAGAATGGCTTAGCAAACTGTTGTGTAAGTATGTCATGGAACACTATTATTCTATTAGAAACCAGGAGGGACGGGAATTCAGGGAAACCTGGAGGGATTTTATGAACTGATGCTGAGTGAGATGAGCAGAACCAGAAAAACACTGTACCCCCTAACAGCAACATGGGGGTGATGATCAACCTTGAAGGACTTGCTCATTCCATCAGTGCAGCAATAAGGGACAATTTGGGGCTCTCTGAAATGGAGAATACCATCTGTATCCAGAGAAAGAATTGTGGAGTTTGAACAAAGTCAAAGGACTATTATCTTTAATTTAGAAAAAAAAAATTGATATTTTATTGTCTGATCTTGCTTTCTCTTATACTTTATGTTTCTTCCTTAAGGATATGATTTCTCTCTCATCACACTCAATTTGGATCAATGCATACCATAGAAACAATGTAAAGACTGGCAAATTGCCTTCTGTGGGGGGGGAGGGAGTAAGATTAAGGGAAAAATTGTAAAACTCAAAATAAATAAAATCTTTAAGTTAAAAAAAAAGAAAAGAAAATGAGAGTCAACAACACAACAACCTGTATAAGTGAATCTCATTAAGATTTTGCATAAGGAAAAGTCCATTAGCCCTTATGTTTTTCTTGATCATTTTTTATTTTTTATTTTTTAGGTTTTTGCAAGGCAAATGGTGCTAAGTGGCTTGCCCAAGGCCACACAGCTAGGTAATTATTAAGTGTCTGAGGTCGGATTTGAACTCAGGTACTCCTGACTCCAGCTCTGGTGCTCTATCCACTGCGCCACCCAGCCTCCCCTCTTCATCACTTTTGGGGGAAGTTTTAGGTGTGAGATTTTTTCCTATGACTTTGCTATCTTCCTCATCTCTAGATTTGTTATGAAATAATCACTCCATGAAGGCTGTGAGGAAAATGCTACTTGGTTAAATAAACATGAAGGTTTTGTAAACTTAATATTGATTTAAATTTTCATTGATATTTATAATTTAATTTTCTCTCCTTGTTCCCATCATGGACTAGTCTGAATTGACTAATCTGCATTTAGTTAAGGACACCAAGTACAAAGCAAAGTGTACTGAGAGACTTGATGTTTATTTTGTTACTGAGGTCACTGAAGCTCAGTGCCATTCAGAAAGCATTGAGAACCAAATCTGTTTTTTAGGATTTTAGAGCTAAAAGGTATCATCTTTTCAGTCTTCAAAGCCTTTTTTTGTTGTTTTTGCAAGGAAATGGGGTTAAGCGGCTTGCCCAAGGCCACACAGCTAGGTAATTATTAAGTGTCTGAGGCTGGATTTGAACTCAGGTGCTCCTGACTCCAGGGCCGGTGCTTTATTCACTGTGCCACCTAGCTGCCCCCAGTTTTCAAAGTCTTAAAATGAGCAAAGTGGGGGCAGCTAGCCCTGGAGTCAGGAGGACCTGAGTTCAAAGGCAATCTAGCTGTGTGACCTTGGGCAAGTCACTTAACCTCATTGCCTTGCAAAAAAATAAAAAAAATTAGAAAAGTGGGACTCAAAGTCAGACGAGTGATTTTGGACGAGGTAAAGCAGTTTCAAAATGAATTCCTTTAACTTTGGGTCTAGATTTCTTTCCACGTCCATGGCACCGTGGGGTTTTTCTGGAAGCCTGATGACTTATTCCTGTTTTCTGCCTCTTCTGGCCTTCATCAACGCGGACTCACCCTCATTCTCTACCATCATGCTTCCGTGGCACAGTCTTCCAGGTGTCCCTCCTTGACAGCACCCTGATTTTTGCAAAAAAATAATAATAAAAATGAAAAAATTAATTCATGAGTAAAAGACTTTGGTGGAGTAAATTCACGCCTGCAAATGCTTTCTGGTGGTTCGGGCTGGGGCCGGCGAGATGGAGGAGGCAGGTGGGGGCGGGCAGGGGGAGGCTCGCGGGCCCGAGGCGGGTGGGAATCTCCTCAGGGAGGAGCCCGGGGCCGGGCCAGGGACGCGGCCACGTGCCAGGCCGCAAACAGCACTGGCATCGCGGAGCCCCAGAGCGGGCACTGTCCGAGCCGTGATTGGCCGATCGCGCCCCTCTACGCCCCCGGCTCTGGGCAAATCGCCTTCCTCTCTTTATCCTCCTGGGACAATCGGAGCTGGGAGGAGTTTGGGTCCCTCACTTCCTCCCGAGAGTCGCGACTGGAGCGGGACCGGGGCGGCGTGCCACCGCTTTCGCCCTTTTTCTCCTTGCAGGTGGTTTTCGGGGAACCTTCGGCGCCCGCGAGCACTTTGTCCGGACTGAAGCCCAAGTAAGCATAAGCTGCTACTAGACCTTTCTCCTCCTTCCTCTACGCTGATTCTGAGAAAGTCTCGGAACTTTCCAGCTCCAGGATGCATGCGTGCCTAGGTGGCCGAGGGGCGGGTGGGTCGGGCGCCCCGCATTGCATCATCTTAGCCTCGGGGGGTGCAGGTAAGGGGCAGCCGGGCGCGCCTCTAGCTGGCCTCCACTCTGCCCCTTCAGATCTGATTTTCGCCGTTTGCTCTGTTTTTTGCTGTGGGGCCAGATATGTCCTGGGGAGGATGTTGGCGACTTTGGGAAAGAGTTGGCTTGCAAGTTGCAGCTTCTCTCCCCTCAGCCCCCCCCCCCCCCCCCCCCCCGGGAGCTGCCCGGGCTGAGGGCTGGACCCGGGCCCGGCTCCCTGGAGGGGCAACCGGATCATCTCCAAAGAGAATTGCAAATGTCACCCGGAATGTCCCGGAGACCCCCGGGGGGTGTAAGGAAGTTACAGAGTTTGCATCCGGGACTGGATGGATTTGGCTGCGGGTGGATAGTTTCCAGAACTGCTTTTTTCCTTTGCCTTTATTTATCCAGACTTCTAGGTAAGGGAAGCGGGAATAATCCGAAATGAACGGGAGAACAAAACCTATAAGCATTTTAAGAAGGAAAAATGAGGACATGTAAGAAATGAGGGAGAATAGTGTTTGAAATTACTCAATAAGAAGCATTTTTTTTATTAATTAAAGCAATTTTAAGGAAAAAATATATTCGTTGATTCAGAGTTTGTATTCAAATGAGCCTGTAAAGTTAACTGTGAAAATTTTGAGAAGCTATTAAGCAGTAATTTATTTCTAAAATTGTGATTGGTTTGTAAATGAGTTGTGGCAGGCGAATAGGGTAAAAATATTGTATTTTAGTAGAATCTATGCGGTTGGAAGGGGTCAACATATGGAAGTTGTACACATACGCCATCCTTCTTGGGCAAGTTCTGAGAAAGGTAGCCTGAAGCTGGAGGCTCTCAGCAGATCTGCAGCCAAGGTTCCCACTTGCTGAGGAGCCCTTTTGCTTTTGTCTTAAGGAGGGTAAAAGTGAGACTGGAAAAGTTGAATTTTCTTTTCTCTAGGGAAATTATGGCCACTGGGTGTCACCTACTCTTTATAATGCAGATGATGTTTTAAAAAGGTTTCCTCCAACCCAAAATTTCTCTTTTTTAATTAACTACAATTCTGTAGTTAGATGGATTATTGTTCTTTTTTGTTTATTTGTTCATTTTAAAGTGAAAAGAAAGACTCCAATAATTGTTACTTGAAAACCTGGAGACTTGTGCTCCACTTTCTTTTTTCTGAACTTCTTTTTAAAAAATGTTTTCCTGAACTTCTTGTTTGTTTTTCACTTGTATTTTCAAATGTTTCATTGACTTTTTTCTTTCTCTTTCTTTTCCTTTGTTAACCATAATTTTCTTAGGCTAAAAGTGAAATAGCAAAGTTAGTTTTATAAATGAAATTTTATTCTCTAGGATCTTACCAATAACCCATGGGTGGATGGCGTCCTTACAGATACCAACCCAAAAATAAATGAATAATCAATATTTATAAAATTCAAACAAAGAACCATAAAATTTTGAGGGTCAACCAGTCAGTTTACACATTTGTGCCTAAAGGTGTCATTGATTACTTTATGATTTTGTAATCCATCTCTAAGGTCTGTTCTATGTCAGAACTGTCAAAGATCCGATTAGCAAGGAGTACTGTCTCCTTTTTTTGACTTGATATTTTATGTTGTATTAGATAAAATATAGACCTACCACCCGTTGGGGTTCGTCCCTTAGTAAAATGTCATAACTATAAGAATTTATTCAGTCTCCTCTAGAGAACGAGAGCAGTAGCCTGCCTTGCAAGACTGGTTTCTTTAATTGCTCTTTAACACAGCTGTGGAGAGGCAATTAGGGAAACTAAGATTATTTACAGAGCCGTAGCTTGTCTTCAGATTTATAACAGTAGGCAGAGAGACATTGTGGAGAGCAGAGACCAACATTTCAAACTTGGAAACCTCAACTAGGGACTGATAGAACAATTTTTAATCAGAAATACTAATTCCATATTAAAGAATATCAGACTTAGAAACGTGTCTTCCTTTTTATTTTTTTCTTTGATGCACTTACTCCCTTCAAATAAATACAATCAAGCAAAACATATGGCATGCCTTTTATTAGGATCCTTTTTGCATTTATTCCATGACTTTTGTCTTAAGGGATGGGAAGTTTAATCTATCTTGGATCTTTTGGAGTCATGATTGGTCATTGCATTGTTAGAATTTTTAAGTTAGAATTTTTTTCCTTATAGTGTAATAGTCTTTATTTAAATTGTTCCCCTCTTTCTGCTAATTTCACTTTGAATCTTTTCATGTAAATTTTTAGATTCCTCTGCATCCATCCCTTTGGTCATTTCTTAAGGCACAATGATATTCTATTGCTTTCCTATACCATAATTGTTCAGCTATTCCCAATTAATTAGCACCCATCTTGTATAGGGCGGCTAGGTGGCACAGTGGATATAGCACCAGCCCTGGAGTCAGGAGGACCTGAGTTCAAACCTCAGGACCTCAGACACTTAATAATTACCTAGCTATGTAGCCTTGGGCAAGCCACTTAACCCCATTGACTTGCAAAAAAAAAAAAAACCTTAAAAAAAACCAAATACCATATAAACATGTATACCTATATACATACATACATAATCACTTTATATGTATTTGCACATATGCTGACTTTCCCCTCTATCTGATCCATTTGTGGATACAAAGAGTAGGCATAATTTAGTGACTTTTGGAGTATCATTCCAGATTCTAGGATAACTACCAATTCACAGGTCTACTAACAGTCTTTTTATATCCTACCCAATAATAATTTTTTTTTGTCATTGTTGACATTCTGGTGGGTATGAGGTGTTTTTACTTTGGTTTTCCATAGTTACTGTGATTAGGAACATTTTTCATATAGTTATTGATAGTTTTTTTGTTACTATCCTTTGACTTTTTAGCTATTGGCTCTTGTTCTTATATTTGAATTAATTTTGATTATCAGATTTTTATCAAAGAAGTTTGCTACAAAGACCTGTTTCCCTTCTAATTTTAATTGCATTGAATTTGTGCAAAAAATCTTAAATTTTATAAAATCAGAACTGTCTTTTTATTTTCTATGATCTCCATAGCCAATTGGACAAAAACTCTTTTCCCATTCATAGTTGTGGAAGGTATATCTTTCCCTACTTTTCTAATTTGTTTATGATGTATTCATTTGGAGCTTATGGCAGTAATATGGTGCAAGATCCTGGTGCAATGTCTACCAGACTGCTTTATAATCCCAGTTTTTGTTAAATAGAAAATCCTTACCCTGATAGCTGGAGACTTAGGCTTATCAAATAGTATCCTATGTTTGTTTCTGGATCTTGTGTAACTCTGTTTAAGTGTTAGAGGAACTGTTTAAAAGGGATGATATCAAATGGTGGTTTGGGTTGAAATGAGTACTTTTCTTTCTTTTTAAAACCTTTTCCTTTAAAAAACCTAAAAAAACCCCCTCAATTAGGAATTTTTGCCCATTTTTTAATCTTAACATGTTGATTAAGGAACCTAATACACTTCTGTTCTTCCTTCCCAAGAAATATTAGATTCATCTGTTTGTTTGGGCAGATTTTATATGTTTAAGGATTGGGAAAAAGAGATCCCATCTTGTAGAAATGAGGTAACTTTGTGTAACTGGAAATACATTAAATATTAAAGCTACTAAATATACAATTTGTCATCAATGACATAAATAGCAAAAGAAAGATATTAAATAACTTTATCTTTCATAGTATTTTCCTAATATAGTGCTTTTTCACAGATGCTTAATTTGAAGTATTAATAAAATCATACTACTTCTGCATAAATATTCTGTATAGTTTGGCCCTTAATTATCATTCTTACAAAAAAACCTGTGGCTCTTTTGTTTGTCTTTTTTTTTCCCTCTAACACAACTATAAATATGTTGGGGTTTTTCTATTGTTAGGAAGAAGAGGTCTGTTCTTCAGTAATATTACCTATTCAGTAAATGTAAATGTTTCCAGGGCTCTAAGGCCTTCCATATTTAGTCCCACTAATTCAGCCCTTCAAACCTATTTTTTTTTTGCTTGTTCTCCAATAGGGGCCTTATCCATCTTCCAGCCTGCCCTCTTAACTTCCTTCATTACTTTTACTCTCTTCTTTGCTGTTAAAAAATCTTTTTTTTTTATTTTGGCAAGGTAATGGGTTAAGTGACTTGCCCTAGGTCACAAAGTTAGATAATTATTAAGTGTCTGAGGTCCCATATGAACTCAGGTCCTCCTGACACCAGGGCGGGTGCTCTATCCACTATGCCTCCTAGCTGCCCCCTACTGTTGAACTCTCAACCAGCAATCAGGTTCATCTTAAATGCTACCAGATGCTGTTGATATAAATAAAAAATGTTTATCAGTAAATAAATTCAGAAAATAATATAAAATAAGAGCATAGTGATGGGGAGAACTGAGAGAATCAGGAAGAGCATATTGAAGTTGAAATTAGTTTTTGAAAGGGTTGAGGATTTCCAAGAGGCAGGTAAGATATAAGGGAGCATGTTCTCATTTGGGAGTTAGGGGTCCAAGCTTGTGCAGAGTCACTGAAGAAAGGTAGAATATTACATATCCTGACATAAGGAAGCTTAGAGTAGTTCAGAGGGTAATGTGCTGTCAGTTTAGAAAGATACCCTGAGGCCAGATTGTGAAGGGCTTTAAAAACCAAACAGGAATTTTTATTTTATCCTAAAGACAATAGGGAGTCTGTGAAGCTTTTTTAACCAGGGAGTCATTTGATCAGACTTTGGTAATATAAATTTGGCAAAAATGTGGAGAATGGATATGAGGGGGAAGGCACTGGGAGCAGGGACACCATCCAGGAGGCTATTATCAAAAGAGAGATGGGAAAAAAAGTCAAGATGATCATAGTCTGGATAGAGAAAAGACAATGGATTTGAGAGGTTAAAATTATTAAGACTTGGCAAATAATTGGATGTGGGAAGTGATGGGGTAAAGAGTCATGGATGATTCTGAAGCTGTGAATTGAGGTGACTAAAAGGATAGTGGGAACTTGATAGAGATAAGGAAGTTAGAAGTTGGGGTAGATTTGTTTAATGGGCAGGAAATGAATAATTTGTTAGGCCTATGTGACATCCAGGAGGAGACATTCAGAGGGAATTTGGAGATTCAAGACATGAGATATCAGGAGAAAGATGAAGACTAGATCTATAATACTCTATGAGATCAACAAAAAATATAGAGAGGAGTCAGGAAGACCTGAATTCAAATCCAGCCTCAGACACTTATCTAGCTATGTGACCTTGGTCAAGTCACTTAACCCTATTGCCTAGCCCCCAAAAAACTAACTAAAAAAAATAGAGAGAAGAGGAAAAGAACCTTGGAGAACCCAGGGTGGCTTTCACAAGGAGAGGCCAGCTGATGACATTATGAAGGAGCTTGAGCAGAATCCTTCCTATTAGGTAGAAAAGAACCATAATAGAGAATGTTGCAGAAACCCCAGCATGAGACAATATTCAGAAGGAAGGGACAGTCAGCTAATTCACAAATATTTACAAAGGTTCTATTATGGGACAAAGCACTCCTTTGATGCTTTGTTTTGATATGGACATGACCCTGGGTTCTCAGAGGAGAAAGCATAAACTTAGATGGACTCTACTGTTTGACTCTGTAAGAAGCTGTCTTCTGAGGACCAATCTAGTCTGACCTTAGTGACAATATTTTTTAGCCAAGGCAACCTATGGACCAAATAAAAATAATGATGATCCTTGGTCTTCTGTAGTCCTCTTGTGCTTTTTCAGAAATGACTGATTGATGAGAAGGGAAACAGATGGTACTAAGACTCATATAATTTTTAGACTGTTTATAAACTTTAATTTGATTATTGATACTAACTTGAGGCAGCAGGCATATTGTTGAAAGAGCCAAATCTGGGCAGCTAGGTGGTGGGGTGGATAGAGCACCCACCCTGGAATCAGGAGGACCTGCCTGAGTTCAAATCCGGCCTCAGACACTTAATAATTACCTAGCTGTATGACCTTGGGGAAAGTCACTTTACCCCATTGCCTTGCAAAAAAAAAAAAAGGAGCCAAATCATTCATTCATTCATTAGCCTTCTTAACATTCTCTCTAAAATGGAAACCAGAAGAAATTGCACTTAAATGAAAGAATAGCTCCCAAGTCTTCCTTGGAAAGGCATAAAAAGGAGCTGGTAGGGAGGGTCTTATCAAATCTCTAGAGATATTTAAATAAGAAACATTATTTAATGGGATAGTTGATCATCATATATTGTAATACTAATAAGTATTTATATCAACAATAACAACAAAATAAAACAAAAAAGACCATGAAAATAATTGTGGCTTATTCACCAAATTGGTGAGGATGAGATAGAAAAATTCTACCAAGAATTTAATAAAAGCTTCTAAATTAACTAACATATACACTCTATACTTGGTAATTTCATTACAAACATGGTGAGAGGGAGAAATATATTGTAAAGCTATATAGGTCAGAAAAAAACAAATATCAATGTGTTTCCAAGAGACCTATGGTGAAGCATGTTGTCTAACCACCCAGCAGAAATGATAGACTCAAAGTACAAAAGGAGACATTTTTGGACATAGCCACTAGGTGCCTTGCTCCCCCCATCACATAATATTTTTCTCATCCCAATGCCTTTACTCAAACTTTCTTTCATCTTTATGGCTTTTTTTTTTAAAGTTTTTAAGAGGCAATGGGGTTAAGTGGCTTGCCTAAGGCCACACAGCTAGGTAATTATTAAAGTGTCTGAGGTCGGATTTGAACTCGGGTACTCCTGACTCCAAGGGCCGGTGCTCTATCCACTGCACTACCTAGCCTCCCCTATGGCTCTTTCTTAATTTCCAATTTTTAGAATCTTTAACTTTCTTAAATCTCAACTCAGAAATGCAAATCCCTCTTTCAGACTTTTTCCCAATGTGCTCTTTCCCCATTGGTTTTGTATTTATTTAACTCTTATATGCACTTGTTATTCCCCTAATAAGCTTAGTGTAGGCAGGGACTCTTTAATCTTATTTTTTGTGTGCCTAACTCTTAGCACCATTCCTGTAAGATGATAGGTGTCAGATAAATGTTTAATTAACTGTTGATAAATTGACTTTATCTTACTCATTTTTACTTGGCAGCACTTTACTTGTTTAGGGGACCAAAGACAAGTTACATAACTTCTTCTTTTTTTGTAAGGCAAGGGGTTAAGTGGCTTGCCCAAGGCCATGCAGCTAGGTAATTATTAAGTGTCTGAGGTTGGATTTGAATTTAGGTACTCCTGATTCCAGGGCAGGTGCTCTATCCACTGAGCCACCTAGCTTCCCTAAGTTTCATAACTTCTTAAAACCTCAGTTTTCTCATCTATAAAATAAGAGAATGGTATTTATTTAACTTAACCTTTCCATGTCATAATGATGAAAGTGTTTTGTATTTATTTAACTCTTATAAAAGTACAACACAAATGATGTTCCCCTGATTAAAGTAATTTCTCTAACCATCTACATAATCCAGAGGATTCTTAAGCACCATCTGCCCCTTTTCTACAGCATGTCATCCAATGACTAACAGAGACTTTTTTCTCTCATATCAGTTTATATATAATAATAATAATAAATCATTACAAAGTAATGATAATTAATAGTCATCATCTGATTCATAATTTCCATAAGCTAACTAGATATATGACAAAATTTAGCTGATTTCCCCATCTTTGTTCACTTTAGTTTCATGTCTTTATCTTCTACATGCATATCCAAGTCTGTGACATGGTTTCACTTGTTCTTAACTGAGAAAAGTTTGTAGAAAGGATTTGTATGAATCTTTGAAAGCCTCACTAGGTTTTACTTTCCTTATGTGGGTAACAGTGGCTACTGGTGAGTGTCTGAGGTGACATAAACCAGACCAGCAGGGGAATGAGATCAGAATGTAATGGACAAATGTTTAGCAAAATAAATAAAACACAATGCAGTTTAGTTTATGTTAATTTGTGTTTTTCTAAGCAAATAAATGGCCTCCAGGGATCTATTTCAGTTTTAGTTTGACACCACCAACATAAGGTGCTACCCAGATGGCTCATTCACTGTTGGTAAGCTTGCAGAAAAAGCCAGTTATGAATTGACTAACAAGGGAGTGTATTCTATAATTTGACCACCAAGTGACATTGCCTCAAGTGACCAGTCGAGAGTAATCAGAGCCCATCTGTTAGATTTCTCCAAGGCTTTGCTGTCACCCCTCACTGGAAGACAGGTCTTCCTACAAGGTCCTAGACTTCTCCTCTCCCCCCCCCCCCCCCCCCCCCCCGCCTCCACTATTCAGAAGTCGGTGATTAGCCCCACTGTCACTGTTTTAATATTGATTTTGGAGTATGAGAGAAAAAACAAAATGAAAAATTGCTCTTGTGACCAGCAGGTATTACTGTTGAGGTCAAAGTTGACCAGCAGTTATTTGTCTTCTTCATTCTTCTGGAAAAATGCAGAACTGGATAACCTGAGGGCCATCCCTCAGGTCAAGTCAACACAATTTTATTTAGCACTTCCTATTTATCAAGACTATAATCAACACAAATATAGATATGGGGAAAGACAATACAGACTCCTCCATTGGGGCATGCTGGAGAAATGGGTGAGTCAAAAGTAGAGAAACTCAAGGGGAATGATGGAGAGAGCACGGCTGGTCTAAGTACTCCCTAAAATGAGAACTCACCCATTGGAGGAAAGGACCAAAGGAGTGAAGGATCTTCTTGTGTAAGAAGGCCATGGGGAGGGGGTAACGAGATGGCACAGTGGATAGGGCACTGGCCGTGGAGTCAGGAGGACCTGAGTTCAAATGTGGCTTCAGACACTTAATAACTGCCTGACTGTGTGACCTTGGGCAAGTCACTTAACCACATTACCTTGCAAGAAAAAAACTAAAGTTCAGTTAGTGTCCTCTATCATAATTGTGGCAACAATTAGTCCACTTTATAGCTTTAACTTCCATAATGACTCTTTTTTTTGCTAGTTTATGGAATTTATTATTAGATAAAAAGTTATTAATATTACAGCTCTGACCCCTCCCTTCTTTCAGAAGAACTCTAATCTCAGGATAGGAGTTTTGTTCTCTAATTTATTTACATTCTATTTATTTCCAGATAACCCCTAGCTTCCTCTCCCTTCCTGTGACAAAGACTGAATATACAGGCATGACTATTGATTTTTATCTGAAACAAAATCAGTAAAAAACTTAGAAAAAAAGATTGAATCTGCTTATCAGAAAGGCTTAGGAAGAGGAAAGGAGCAAAAGTATACCTTTTCAAGCTCCTTCTGGCCTTGACTGAGTAACTTAAAATCATCAAGATTATGTCCGAATTATTTTTTTTTGCAAGGCAATGGGCTTAAGTGACTTGCCCGAGCTAGGTAATTATTAAACTGAGTTCTTTATTCTAATATTCCTGCAAAGAGTCAGAGGTCCACTGTGTTCTCTTTCCTTTTTCTTTGCAAGGCAATGGGGTTAAGTGACTTGCCCAAGGTCACACAGGTAATAATTAAGTGTCTGAGGCCAGATTTGAACTCAGGTCCTCCTGACTCCAGGGCCGGTGTTCTATACACCAGCCACCTAGCTGCCCCTTCTCTTTCCTTTTTTTTGTAGCTCAGCTCTTCTCTCTATGATCACCTAATATCCCCATGGCTAAATTCCAGGTGTGACCTGTAACTACTTTGCTGTTGCTAATTGTTCTCTGATCCAGTGTATAATCCCTTTTTCCAAATTTAGGTATGAGTCCAATCTGTTCCCTGGTTCAAAGGTCATAGTCTAAATTTCTCTCACAGCTAGAAGGAAACATATGTTCCTCTAAATTATAAATTCTAGAATACTAGTCAGTTATCAAACTCCTACTTGCACTCTTACATATTAAAATTGCATAAATCTCCATTGGTTTTCTTAGTGCTTCTACTCGACTTCACATTTGGGAAGTCTGTTCTCTGTTGAATTTTCACTGACCACCTGATTTATTAAAAACATAGTAAAGTGAAGAATTCTATTGGAGTCGGCACAGAGCAAGGTGATAAAGAAATTTCTTTGCTTGATAGACTTCTCCAATAAATGTGCCTTCTGTTGAATTAATCATGGGTAAGATTAAGGGAAGAGACTGTGTATGCTGTCAGAATTGGTGAAACCAGAGAAGAAGGCAAAAGAGGAGGTTGGGATCAGGATCCCCAATATCCCAGTCTGATGTTCCATGGAAGCTTTCTTTTTTTTGGAGGGGGGGAGGGTTGTAAGGCAATGAGGTTAATTGACTTGTCTAAGGTCACACAGCTAAGCAAGTATTACTTGTTTAAAGCTGGATTTGAACTCAAGTCCTTCTGACTCCAGGGCCGGTGCGCTATCCACTGTGCCACCTAGCTGCCCCCTCCACAGAAGCTTTCATTAGGTTCTTCTCCACAATACAGCCATGCTAGCGTCATTCACAACTGCAGTGCCTTCCTTGGACCCTTCTCCAAGGTCTTCATTGCTTCTGCTACTTTCTAGTATTAGCAGTTATTCTAACCATCAATCACTAAGACCACCGGCAATGTGGAAATAACAGACCAGCAGAGCAGTCTCCAAATCTCTTGAAGGGCAAAGGAAAAAGAAACTCTAGTTTGACTACCTGTATAAAACTTTTCTCATGTCTCATTTGCCTCTTTTCCTCTTACAGCTTAAATAATAACTAGTATTTATAAAATACTTTAAAAGTTTACAAAGTAACATACATCTATATTAAACACTTAATATCAGTATGAGAAGGTAGACCTAGATGGTTGAGCTCTTAGGTCCTTTTAAACTCTAAAATTTTACATACACACACACACACACACACACACACACACACACACACACACACACACACACATTTTGGTTTTTGGAGGGCAATGGGGTTAAATGACCCGCCCACGATCACACAGCTGGTTAATTATTAAGTGTCTGAAGCCAAATTTGAACTTAGACCCTCCTGACTCTATCCATTGCACCGCCTAGCTGCCCCAAAGTTCTAACATTTTACAACTAAGTGAGGAACATATAATAAGGGCTTTTGGAGATCAGTAAGGAGAAAATGCCTCATTTCTAAGTATGTCTCTATGAAGTATCTAGTTTATATCCAAACATCCCTGGCATCAGTTGCTCATTACTACACTTCAACTGGAAAGAATTGGTTGTGAAATACTTTTCAGTCTTCTGAAGGAAAAGAGCAGATGATCACTAACTTTTTAAAGGAAATATTTGGGCATATGCTGAAGGATGTCAAAGACAGAAAAAAAGATTCCATATATAGCAGCATATTCATAGCAGTATTTTTAGTGATAGCAAAGCACTGGAAACAAATTGTGTGCTCATTGAGGAATAGTTGAACAAATTTTTGAATTTTAATATAATGAAATGTTGTACTATAAAAAATGAGGAATAAGAAAAATCAGAGAAATGTGAGAAGATATATGAATTGAAGAAGAAATAATAAAACATGGCTGGGAACAGCTAGGTGGCCCAATGGATAGAGCACTGGCCCTGGAGAGGAGTTCAAATTTGACTTCAGACACTTAATACTTACTTAACTGTGTGACCTTGGGCAAGTCACCTAACCCCATTACCCTGCAAAAACTAAAACAACAACTTGGATATTGACAAGAAGGTCAACAAAAAGAACAATATGACCAATCCCAAAATTTAGATTATGACCAATCTTTCCTGTGAAGAGATAAGGAGAGATGATAAAGAATATTTCATAGGTAGTTTTGCTTAACTATTTTTCTTTGTTAGAAGGGAAGACTGGGGTTGGAAAGGAAGAAGGTGGGAAGAAGTATATCTAAAACATAGTATAAAATTTAAAAAATGGTATTAATAAAACTTTAAAGAGTACAAATAGGGGCGGCTAGGGGGCACAGTAGATAGAGCACTAGCCTTGGAGTCAGGAGTACCTGAGTTCAAATCCAGTCTCAGACATTTAATAATTACCTAGTTGTGAGGCATTGGGTAAGCCACTTAACCCCATTTGCCTTGCAAAAACCTTAAAAAAAAAGTGCAAATAATTTTTAAAATTAGGACTAATCTTAAATGGAATATTTCCTGCTTCTTTTTGCCCTTAGCTTATTTATAGCATGCCTCGTGATCCTTCTCAGATTGATAGGGAAACCAAGGTTTGCCCTCATCTCTCTAGCAACAACCTGGAGAATGGAAACCTAGAATCAGCTAACTGTGACAACAAAGTTGAGAAGGAGCGAAAGTGGATCCGGCCAGATAACCCCAGCAAGTGTACTTGGCAGCTAGGCAAACCTATCTCGGAATCTCCTCATCAACATGTCTCCTTGTAAGTATTTTCATTTTTAAAATTCTCCATTTTAATGAATTCAGCAGCAATTGAATTCTCTTCAAGTATCAAAAGCTATGAGCCTTAAGTGAAGTCGATAAGCATTTATTAAGACACTTAAAATGTATTGACCATGGTCCCAAATATTAGGAGTGCAGGTACAACAATAAAAGAAAGACAGCCTTTGAGGATCTCACATTCTAAAATAGGGAAAGACAACAAAAAAAGCTGACTTGGTTTTTTCCTTTTGTAATGATTATTCTTTTACAACATGACTAATATAGAAATATATTTAACATGATTGTGCATGTATAACCTATATCAGATTGCCTGCTGTCTTAGGAAAGGGGAGGAAAGGGAAGGAGGGAGAAAATTTTACAAAAATGAATATTGAAAATATTCTGTACATGTAATTTGAAAAAAAAATACCATTGAGATTTACAAAAATAAGTTGAAGGGATGGGTAGGGAGAAGATAGAAAGTACCTATATAGGGTACTTAACCAGAAATGAACCAATTAATGTAAAAAATAAAGTAAAACCTATTCCCACCTTCAAACTTCACCCAAAAGACAGACACTTCCAAAAATTGCTATTACACAGAGGGCTATAGAAATTAACACAAAGATGAACAATTAGAAGGCATATCTTGAAATTATTTTGATTTGCATTTTTAAAAATTGATAATGACTATAAATATATCTTTATCCATGTAATAATTTATTGCCACCATAGGACAATAAAAGTATGCTTTGTTGCTGCTAAATCCAGGGGGTTCTTTTTTTTCCTGATTATATGTACAAATTGGTCTTTTTAGGTCAAAGACACCCAGAGTCATTCCTGATATTTTGAAGAAAATTGGGGATACACCTATGGTCAGAATCAATAAGATTGGGAAGAATTTTGGACTGAAATGTGAACTTTGTGAGTATATTTCCTTAGACAAAATTGAACAGAAGAAGAGTGTACATGAAGCCACAAATCTCTCTTTAGTATAGCCTACTTTTGCCTTTTAATTTATATAGCAGAGGCAGCTAGGTGGCTCAGTGGATAGAACCAGGAGGACCTGAGTTCAATTCTGGCCTCAGATACTTAATAATTATCTCACTGTGTGACCTTGGGCAAGTCACTTAACCTCATTGCCTTGAAAAAATAAATAAATAAATTACATAGCCATTTAAACATGTAACAATCAAAGCTACCCTGCTTCAATAAGCATTTATTTAGTGCCTCCTATGTGACTAGCCCTTTGTTATGTGCTAAGACTACAAACAGAAAAATGAAATAGTCTCTGACTTTAAGGAACTTAAGTTCTCTTGGAGATAAACAGTTTTTCTTTTCTTTTTTTAATTTAAGGCAGTGGGGGTTAAGTGACTTGCCCAAGGTCACATAGCTAGGCAATTATTAAGTATCTGAGGTCAGATTTGAACTCAGATCCTCCTGATGCCAGGGCTGATGCTCTATCCACTGCACCAATATAAACAATTTTTTTTTTCAAAGAATACTTAAAAAACAATTCAAACTAGTTTCTAGAGTCATGTCAGAATAGACTTCTTTCAGGAAGTAGCACTTAATCTGAGCTTTGGAGAAAGCTTGGAGTTCTATAAAGTGGGAGATTGTTAGGAAAAAAATTTAGAGATAAGAATAAAATGTTCTCACAGAACAATGAGCAGATATGTCTAGTCCATGAAGTAAGGGAATCAAGTAGTAAACATTTATTAAGCACCTACTGTGTGCTATGCATTGTGGAGAGCTAGACATATTAAAAAGAAGCAAAAGACAAGTCCCTGCCCTCAAGGAGCTACCAATCTAATGGAAGAAATGACATACATATAGATATGTACAAACAAACAGAAAATAATGAACAGAAAGAAAGCAGTGAAGGTAAGAAGGCAGAATTTTAGTTGGGTCTTACAAGAAGCCAGGGAAGACAGTAGGCAGAGTTGGAGAGAGAGAACATCCCTGGCCTGGACAGACAGTCAGAGAAAATCTCCAGAGCCAAAAGATGGAGTGTTTTGGTCAGAGAATTCCAAGATCAGGATCACTGGATTGAAGGGTATATATGGCCAGGAATAAGGTATAAACAGACTAGGAAGGTTGGAGTTAGGGAACTAAGTTATGAAGGGGTTTGATTGCCAAAATGAAGGATTTACATTTAATCTTGGAGGTAAGGAGGAGCCACTGGAGTTTATTTAGTAAGGGGGATGATATCATCAAACCTATATTTTAGGAAAATCACTTTAGTGATTAAATGGGGGAAGAGTTGGAGCAGGGAGTGACTTGAGGCAGACAGACCCATATCGGTCCAGAGATAAGTCAACGAAAGCCTGCACCAAAGTAGTGGCAGTGTCAGAGGATAGAAAGGGGTGTATTTGAGTGATGTTGCCAAGGTGAAGTCAACAGGTCTTGGCAACAGCCAAAGGAAGGGTGAGAGATAGTGAAAAATTGAGGCTGTCATTTAGGATGCAAGCCTGGTGTAATGATAGTAGGGAAATCTGGAAAGTGTTTAGGAGGAAAAAGGATGAATTCAGTTTTGGACATGTTAAGTTTAAACTGTCTACTGAACTTCCAGTTGGAGCTATCAGGAAGGCAATTGTAGGCTTGAGATCAACAGACAGGTTAGGGCAGGAAGGGTAAATTTGAGAATCATCAATATAGAGACGATAATTAAATCCATGGCAGCCGATAAGATCACCAAAGGAAGTAATATAGATGGAGAAGAGAAGAGAGCCCAGTACCAGGATAAGGATACAACAAAGGAGACTGAGAAGGGAATGATCAGATAGGTAGGAGAACCAAGAGAGAATGATGTTTTAGAAATCTTGAGAGAAAGGTCAAGAAGAATGAAGATTGAGAAAATATCATTGGATTTGGCAAATAAAAAGACCACTGGTAACTTTTTTTGGGGGGGAGGTTGCAAGGGAAATAGGGTTAAGTGACTTTCCCAAGGCCACACAGCTAGGTATTTAGTAAGTATCTGAGGCTAGATTTGACCTCAGGTACTCCTGACTCCAGAGCCGGTGCTCTATCCACTGTGCCACTTTTAAGAGAGGAGTTTTGATGGGATGATGAAGTCAGAAACCATACTATTCAGGAGTTAGGAAAAAGTGGGAAAAGAGTTTAGGACTCTCAAGAAGTTTGGACTCTGTTTCAACTACTTTTCATTCCACAGTTACTCTTCAAACCTCCTTTGGCTTCCCCAGCTCCCTTAATTGAGACCCTTGCCTTATATTTTACAGGAAAAAAATGAAGTCATTTGCTATGAGCTCCCTCCTTTCCTTTCCTCATCTACCTTGACTCAGATAGCTTATTTCCTACCAAGGCAAGTCCCTCTATCTGCATAAATGCTATCACATTATGGAATTTTCATTAAGTCTGAAAAGGTTTATGAAAGTATTTTAATCTCAAAGGAGTTTGTAATTCATACTGGAGGCAAGGTTCTTAAGCAGGGAAATAATGCAGTCAGACCTGTGCTTTAGAAATGTCAATTTGGCAGCTATGTGAAGGATGAATTAGAGAGGAGAGATTAGAGTAGGAAGAAAAATTGAAAAAACTATAGTAATAGTTTAGGCAAGAAACTAGAATGGTAGCTTTTGTGAGGGAAGGGGCCAGATGGGAGCAAACGTTGTGGAAAGAGACTCAACACAACTTAGAAAATGATTGGATGGGGAAAGAGAAACTTGATAATGATTGAAGCTGGATTACTGGAAAAATTGTGATATTCTCAATAGAAATGGGTTATTGAAAAAATGATAATGTTCTCAGTAGAAACGGGAGAATACTTTGAAGAAAAGTTAATGAATTCTATTTTGGACAATTTCTGTTTATGAGACTTCAGTCGGAGATTCCAGTAGGTGATGCAGGTCTGAATTTTAGGAGAAAGACTAAGACTAGATATCTAGATGAAGGAAGAAAGTGGTGGAATCATCTAGAGAAAGAAGACAGAACCTTGGAGAATATTAATAAAGGAGCCTAGGATAAGGTCAGTGATTCAGCAAAGGAGACTTAGGTCATACAAATAGGGGAATTTTTTTGAGAGCAGTGTTCTTGAAAATCCAGGGAGGGTAAAGTACTTAGGAAGAGAAAATGGCTATAAAGATCTTTTCCTCAGCCTTTATTCTTGATCTCTCTAGCATTTGACACTGTTGATTACCCCCCCCCTTTATCTCTGGGTGCCAGTACCTATTATTATGATGAAGGGAACAGATAAATATGTAATTATGTTGGACTGAATGTAACTGTTAAATCTTTATGTTATCATCAAGCACCATAATAATAATATTCAACATAGAAAATGTAACCAGATGTAACTGAAGAAAATTTGAATGTATAAAATCTTTCTGAAAGTGGATTCTTAGTAACAGAGTAGTTTGGATCCTGCAGTTGTAGGCATTCTGAATGTGGCAGAATCCTAAAGAAAATTCTGAAGGAGATAGGCTGGCCTAATACAAATCAGAACTCCTAATCTGTGTTCCACCGTCCCCCTTCCCCAGTGGCAAAGTGTGAATTCTTCAATGCTGGAGGGAGTGTGAAGGATCGAATCAGCTTGAGAATGATAGAGGATGCAGAAAAAACAGGCATTTTGAAACCCGGAGATACAATAATTGAGCCAACTTCTGGAAATACTGGTCAGTTTTATCATCCCTGGAGCCTTTCTTCCCTCTTTCCTAGCCCTTTCCTCTTTCACCCTCATTAGAACCTTCCTTTGAAACAACAGCGGCAACAACAAAAAGCACAATTAAACAACAAATCCACAGACTGACCGTTTTTGAGGGTGTATGCATCATTCTATTTCCCTGCTGAGTGAAAACATGCTTCACTATCAGTCTTTTGAAGTCATGATTGTTTTTGACGTTGATCAATGTTCTGTTTGACTTTGAACAATAGCTTGTTCTCTTTTATAAAAAGGAAAATTGTGATTTTTTTTTTTATTAATTCTTCCTTGCCTTCAGTAAGAGGAACTCAAGTCAGAGGGAAAGTATAGACAATAAGCTTTGTGTACTTTGCCCCCATCTTCAAGATTGCTTAAAAATTCTTCCCTGTTAAGGATATGATTTCTCTCTCATCACATTCAGCTTGGATCAATGTATACCATGGAAACAATGTAAAGACTGGCAAATTGCCTTATGTGGGGGGTGCAGGGGGAGGGAAGTAAGATTAGGGGAAAAATTGTAAAACTCAAAATAAATAAAATCTTTAAAAAAAATAAATAATGGAACAATAAAAAAAATTTCTTCCCTGGCAAGACCCATCCTAATGGGATCTTTTTCTTATTTGACATTTCCTTAGCATATATTTGTTTCCTTTTTATAACATTGTCATGCTTTTTTTATATGTTGCCTTGGTCAGACTTCCTACTTCTGTCCACCTAAATATTTGGCTCGTTATACCTTTTATTTTTGTACTTTGTGATATTAGGTGTGTAACAAATACTTATGCAATTGGACTTAGATCTTCTATGCTCTGAGCTCAGTTGGTTTTTCTACTCTGGGCAATTCATTACTGTTTTTAATCTAAGTCTCAACCTGTTATTGAACTGGGACTAGGTGATCAAATTATCTATCTTTTGAAATTCCCAAAATTTCTGTTCATTGTACTTTTTGGACTGGTCCTTGGATGGACTTTAAATTCCACTCAGTGCCTTATAGGTCCCTCTCACTGCTGTATCATTTCTCAAGGATGGCCCTATATAGCAGTTCCCTCCTAAAACTCCTTTTATTGTGTGCTTATCTTATAGGAATTGGGCTGGCCCTGGCTGCAGCAGTGAAAGGGTATCGTTGCATCATTGTGATGCCAGAGAAAATGAGTATGGAAAAGGTAGGCTTGTCTGAGTCTGCTCAGACTGATAGCTCAGGCAATAATCATAGGCCTTTCTTAAAGCTATATTTCCCAATTTTAAATAGTACTAATCCAAACATTCCCAACACTCTTTTATATAGAATATATATCTCTTCTTGACCTAGATTACTCTGAATGCTAATATATTCTTCGATTTAGGTGGATGTCCTGAGAGCCCTGGGAGCTGAAATTGTGAGAACTCCAACAAGTGCCAGATTTGATTCCCCTGAATCTCATGTAGGGGTGGCATGGCGGCTGAAAAATGAGATTCCCAATTCTCACATTTTGGACCAGGTGAGGTCTGTCTGTAACTGAAGAAGGCTGTACAAGGGGACCTTGTTTTTTATGTTTGATTTTGAGGTCACATAAGGAAGTATTTTCCCTATTGATTTCTTGATATAAGGCACGGAAAGAAAGTATAAATATCTCTTAGATATTCTTAGTATATATTTTAGATTTTTCTTCAGGAGTTGATCTTCCATTGTAGACAAGCACAGTATTAATCCTATAGTAGTCTCACCATAAATAATTTCTGTCTAGCTGTCATATTTTTTCCAGTCCCACTGGGCTTGGGAGGATTGATAAAGTTTTTGTTTGTGCTCTGCTTTCAGTAAATCAAATAAATGTTAATCTGTCAGCATTTTTATACTTTATTTCTGTTTGTTTAGACTGAAATGAATATTATGTAAAGAACTTGGGGTATTCTTACATAAGCCCTTTGGGTTAACCATTCCATATCACTTGTTTTTAACTTTTGAGGTAGAGTCTAAGGAAACAGGATCTTAGGAAGTATCTGACCTAATTATAGGGCAGCTATGTTGTAATGGAAAGATTTAGACTCTGACATTTATTAACTGTGTGATTGGGCAAGACACTTAATTTCTTTGGGCTTCCATCTTCATCTGTGAAAGGGAAAAAGTGATATCCATACTACCCTCCCTCAGGAACATTGATCCTTGAAGATACTTTAGAAATGTTACATAAATATGGGGAATTTAAGTGGTTCAAGGATATGAGGATAAATACTTTTACAGATATTTATAATCCTAACTATATTTCTAACTTTTGGGTGACCCTTGGGCGTATCATTTAAGCTCTCTAGACCTGTTTCATCATTGTAAACTGAGAGCACTGGATTAGATGAAGTAAAAAAGTCAACTTTCCCATTGTTTTATACAATAAGCCTTTTGTAGGGTAAATATTATTTTTCTTCATCTCATCTCACAATTCTGTTGCTCCCTTCATTCATGTTCCCACACAGTACCGAAATGCCAGTAATCCCCTTGCTCACTATGACAGCACAGCAGAGGAGATCTTGCAGCAATGTGATGGTATGTATGTCCTGTCCTGGGAGTTATGCTTGATTGCTATTTATTTCCTGGGAACCAGGGGAAATAAACATATCATTCATTCTTCTTTTATTTCAGTTGGCTCATTTGTAAAATATGATTAATAATTTTTTTCTACCAAGGCAAAGTATGTGATGGTAGGAATATTTTTGCTTTCTTTGATTTGCTTGATAAAATCTCCCTTAGGGAGAAGGCATGTGTCCAGTACTTCTGGGTAGACTATGGTTTGCCAAGAGGGCAAAGAGTTCTCTGATCATTCCAACACTGGCACCCACATAAAGCAACCTTTAAACATTTTCTTTCTCAGAGTCAAGCCCCATTAAGTTAGTTATCTAATTAATGGATGTTCTTGTTTTGGTGTGCTTTGATTTGGCCAAAAAATCCTGAGTTTTGATCCAGATACCCACATAGCTTTTCTTGATCCATGTTCAGACCTGTCTCCAAGAATGGGAGTTCTCATGAAGCTAACAAAGTAAAGGAAAATCAAATCTGGTAGAAAACATTTTAGTAATTGAAGGAAAACCAACTGATTTTTTCTGGCCATTGATAAGAATTTCTTTTTATAGGATTAGAATGAATAAAGAATTTCTTTTGTCTCAATTTCCTATTTTTATTTTATCTTTTTTGTGTGATTTTCCTTAATTAGGGTTTGGTAAGATTTGGGTGAGTTATATTCCAATTAAACAAAATTTGAACAGGGATATAATCTAAAGATGTTGTTACTTCTTCCATAACAACAGGGAAACTGGATATGTTGGTAGCTGCTGCTGGCACAGGGGGCACAATTACAGGTATTGCCAGGAAATTGAAGGAGAAATGCCCAGAATGCCAAGTAAGTACTGTGAAAACCTAAACATTTCAATAACTCTTCCTGAAGGACTTCCATTAATGGAACTCCTTTCTGCTACATAACTCTGAATTGTATATGTCTGATATTATTAACTCCAGTCATTGTCTCTTCCCATGAATTTTAGATTTTATTTGATTTCCCAATTGAAGGCTATAAAGAGATGTGCAAGGCACAGCTTGAAGTGTAAATCAATAGAGCTTTGTCCTGAGGCATCAGAATGTAGAAGACAATAACATATATACTAGTTGAAACAACTAAGTTTAGCACCTTATTAGCAAGACTAGTTAAAATAGTAAGTCATCGGATAGCTCATCCCTATCTTTTCTCCCTAACTTCTAAGTAAGATTCCCCTCCACCTCAACTCCATCCACATACCCTGCCTTCCTGCTCACTCAGCAAAATTGAATTCTTAAGAAATTCATTAATAGAGCACCAACCCTGGAGGAGGACCCAAGTTCAAATTTGACCTCAGACACTTAATACTTATTTAGCTGTGTGACCTTGGGCAAGTCACTTAACCCCCCTCCTTGCCTTGCAAAAATAAAAAAGTTCCTATTTTCACTCCAGGTTTGTGGTACTTTCCCTGTACATCAGAATTGCTAGTTTTGTCTCTGATGGAGGGAGAGACTTCCTGGAAAATGGTAGCATGAGAAATCACAAGGGAAATTTGATCCTGAATACTCCCTCAAATATAAAATGAAACCAGGTCTGAATCGAAACTGAGGCTATTCTTTGATGGACTCATTCATTCCATCAGTGCAACAATCAGGGACAATTTGGGGCTATCTGGGATGGAGAATACTATCTGTATCCAGAGAAAGAACTGTGGAGTTTGAACAAAGACCAAGGATTATTAGCTTTAATTTAGGAAAAAAACTTATATCTTATTATGTAATCTTACTATCTCTTATACCTCATTTTTCTTCCTTAAAGATATGATTTCTCTCTCATCACATTCACATTCAATGTGGATCAATGTACACCATGGAAACAATGTAAAGACTGCCTTCTGTGGGGGGTGGGGTAGGGGAGGGAAGTAAGATTAGGGGAAAATTTGTAAAACTCAAAATAAATAGGGCATCTAGGTGGCACAGTGGATAAAGCACCAGCCCTGGAGTCAGGAGTACCTGGGTTCAAATCCGGTCTCAGACGCTTAATAATTACCTAGCTGTGTGGCCTTGGGCAAGCCACTTAACCTCATTTGCCTTGCCCCAAAATAAAAACCTAAAAAAAATAAATAAATAAAATTTTTAAAATGGAAAAAAAGAAACTGAGGCTACTAAAAAAAATACATCCATGTGGCTAATAAGTTCAAAACACATTTTAAAAACTACTAAAATTAGTACAAGAAAAATCAGGTTACCTGAAAAATGTGAAGAAACAATGTCTGACCATGTTTCAGAATAAAGTATCATAAGAAAATTTGCTAAAAATATTTATGATTTATAAATTGAATGCTAACATAGATGAATATCAAATTCAACTCATTGTAATACAATGGAGTGTTTGTGGGGGGAGATTATCTTTATTGGGGAATGCTAAAACAGGACCTGGCAGTGTGTCTGCACCTGGGTAAATGCCTTCCTCCATACATTTGTGTGGGTATTGTGAATCTCGATCATAAACAACTCAAAGGTAGATCTCATTCCTGTGAAGTAACTTGACATCATGTTCAAGTAAGCCCTTATTAATGCTATTGATAGTGTTTCTGATGACTCTTTTGTATGTTGATAAGACAACTTAGCAAGACATCAATCTTGAAGCTTATTTTAAAAAATCCCTTCAGATCATTGGTGTTGATCCAGAAGGATCTATCCTTGCTGAGCCAGAAGACCTGAACCAGACTGACAAAACAGTATATGAAGTGGAGGGAATTGGATATGATTTCATCCCCACAGTACTAGACAGGAAGGTAAGTGGAATTGTAGGTTTGGTGAGATTTTATGGTGAGGTACATTTGGTGAGGTTAGATAGATTCTCAGGAGTCTCTTGAAAAGGTCTTCGATAGTAACTGCTATGAAAGAGCCAGAAGCCAAAAGTATATTCAGATGGATAAACAATAGGAGTATTAAAAGTCAGTATTAAAAAAAAGCATAAAAAAAATTTTAAAAGTCAGTATAAGCTACTTCTCTTCTCTACTCTTCCTTGTTATTGTCTTCTCATTTCCCATACTTTCTGTACTGTTTTTGTGACCTCTCCACCAATATTCATAGTATTATAGTAGAGTCTTAAAAATGGCAGGGTTTGGTTTTGGAGCATAGGTGCATCTTTTTTTGTGTCTTCTCCACCAAAATTCATAAGAGTTATGGATGTGTGGTAGAGTTTTTTTTTTTTAGGTTTTTGCAAGGCAATGGGGTTAAGTGGCTTGCCCAAGGCCACAACAGCTAGGTAATTATAAGTTTCTGAGTCTGGATTTGAACTCAGGTCCTCCTGACTCCAGGGCCAGTGCTCTATGCACTGTGCCACCTAGCCACCCCATGTGCGGTAGAGTCTTAATTTGTGTCTTCACCAAAATTCATAAGGGTTATAGATGTGTGGTAGAGTCTTAAAGTGGCAAGGTTTGGTTTTGGAAAATAATGTTAGTGCTTACTCTTCTCTCATCATTTCCTAGGATTAGAAGAATTAGAATTGTTTATTTGAATACTCATGATGTCTTTAAAAACCTAGTCCCAGCTCTGGGCCTAAAGATTAAGTAAGAACTTGACAATGATGGGATTGAATTAGGGTCTGGGACACTTGCTTTCTAGCTTGGACTTTGTTCCCTCATAAAGGACTGTTGTAGTATAAGTGGAAAGAAGGTATGTGGAGGGCAGAGAAAAAGTGCTTTGTAAATGGCAGGAACTGAATTTTGGCAAGAGATCAGGACTGTATTTAGTTACTAGAAAAGGTAGAGGTTTAGAGATCAACCTTGTTCAGGAGGGCTCTAGAGAGGATGCCTTTGGAGAGAGTAAGAACAGAATTTGGTCCAACAGTACAGAGCAATGATCTCTGGGGTAATGTAGAAAACATTTTGGACCTGAAGAACTAGAATTAGATCTGACAAGCTTCTTGTGATGAAAGGATTAGTAGGATTGATTTCAAACCTGAACCAGAAAATAGAGGAGGAATTAACCCAATCAGAAGTTAATGACTAAATAGCATTAACTCTGCATCTAGACTTGTCTAGTTTAAGCCATGCAGCCTCATCTGTCTGTGAGAAAATGTTTCTCCACCCCACCTAAATCACATACAGTGATTACTCACCAAACTGTAATATGGGACTTCGTTTCTTTTTAACCTGGTTGCAGGTGGTTGATAAGTGGTACAAGAGCAATGATGAGGAAGCCTTCGCTTTTGCCCGAATGTTAATTGCCCAAGAAGGATTACTCTGTGGTAAGTCAATGAATAGAATCCTGAGCTCTACTATGAGTGATGTGCTGTGTACAGGTTGGAAATGAAATAGAATTTGGGGAAAGTAATACTACTCCTATTTTTTAATAGGCAAGCATTTCCAAAATTCCTTATAAATGTTTTAATTTCTATCTTGTGTTTTTTTTTAAATTTTATTTATTTAAAGCAGTAGGGTTAAGTGACTTGACCAAGGTCAGCAATTATTAAGTGTCTGAGGTCAGATTTGACAGGTCCTTCTGACTCCAGGGCTCCAGTGCTCTATCCACTTCACCACCTAGCTGCCTCTGCCTTGTGTTTTGAAACATAATAATTCTTTAATGGGAAAAACTCTTGACTTTGTGTCCTATAAAGTAGGTATAGCTGCATCTCATTTTACAGAGCAAAGAGTCTATTTTCATAGTGATGTCCAAGAAAACAATGTCCTTCTTAAGGCCTACAAAGATATTGCCACTTAGGTCACCTGTAATTCTCTTAGCTTTAATCATAAATTTAAATACTACTATTGGTGTTCCCTTCATAGATTGTTGAGATTAAAAACTGGGAATGGTGTTCTGGAAAGACCATAGGACTAGAGGGCAGATAAACTAGACCAAGTCAAACCCAGGATAATTGGGCAAGATTTAACTTCCTTTCCTTGATCAGTAAAATTTGAGGGTTAGATTAGATCTCTAAAGTTAAGAACAAAGGTCTCTCTCTGTTTTCACTCTTAAGTGAACTTAAGAGAACTGGGCTAAGAGTCATGAAGACTTGGGTTTATTTCCCTCTTCTGATACCTTTTGACCTGGGCATATCACTTAATGTTTTTGACCCTCAATATTCTTATCTGTACAATGAGGATAATACCTGCTCATAAACTTCTTTCACAGGCTTATAAAATACTGTTGAGGTAAATGTATGAAAAGATTTTTTTTAATCTATATCATTGTAAGTCATGTGAGCAACAAGACAAGATTTTTTTTTCTAATTTTCACAACTCCTCAAGCCTCTTTAAAGTAGAAATTATACAACCAAAGTTAAAGCAACTTTACTTATCTCTGTGGTCTGGGACCTCCAGAAACCAAAAAAGAAGTTAAAAAAACAAAGCAAAACAAATTAATTTTTTTTGTTTTTTGTTTTTTATAAGACAATGGGGTTAAGTGACTTGTCCAAGGTTACACAGCTAGGTAAGTGACTGAGGCTGGATTAAAACAAAGCATGAATTGACATTCTAGAGCCAGTGCTGACCACCCAGCAATCATTTGGGCAGAGATTTGCCCAGCATGGGAAGAGTCTGGAAGACTTTGAAATATACCATCAGAGAATAAGGAAAATCAGGAAGTGGGGGGAAAGCCAAAATGACCCAAGATCTCAGGAGAAATGTTGAACATAACTAGATAAATTACTAGGAAAAACAGGAACAAAGAAAGGAATAATAGCCTCTAGATCTGCTATATGAGTTTAGGCATCTCTGAATAAATATTTCAAAAGAAAGGGAAATGATCCAACACTAGAGAGAGAGAGGATTCTGAAATGTAGGGATGATATGGAGTCATAATAGTATTCAGAAGAGAAATGAAAATGAGAAAAGAGTTTATGACCTGCACAGCAAAAATAACTATCAGAATGATGAGCAGACATATCAGAAAAACCTTATATGAACTCATACTAAGTGAAGTGAACAGAATTAGGAGAACATTGTCCATAGGAACACAGTAACAACCATTATAGACTTAGCTCTTCTTAGAAATACAGGGATCAAAGACAATTCCAAAAGATTTTTGATGGAAAATGTCATTTATATCCAGAGTCTGAATGTAATTCAAATCTATGGAGTTTGAATGTAATTCAAAGCCTACTATTTTTATTTAAAATTTTTTTTTGTTTTTCTTTTCTTGTGGTTTTTCCCTTTTGTTCTGATCCTTTCTTTTCACAACATTACTTATATGGAAATATGTTTAACATGGTTGTAGATGTATAACCTATATCAGATTACTTGCTGTCCTGGAGAGGAAGGAAGGGAGGGAGAGAGAAAAATTTGGAACTATTTTTACCTATAATTAGAAAAAACTAAATATTATTAAATTAAAAAAAAACCCACCAGAATAGAAAAGTTGGAATATGCATAGCAAGTCTCTCTTAAGAAACAAAAGAGGAGGGGCGGCTAGGTGGTACAGTGGATAGAGCACCTGCCCTGGAGTCAGGAGTACCTGGGTTCAAATCCGGTCTCAGACACTTAGTAATTACCTAGCCGTGTGGCCTTGGGCAAGCCACTTAACTCCATTTGCCTTTGCAAAAGCCTAAAAAAAAGAAACAAAAAAAAAAGAAACAAAAGAGGGAACAATAGATTGAAGTATAATCTAAAGGCAGAAAAAATGGTATTTTAAAAATATGCTCACTATGCAAACAAAGCATACTGATCTGAAGATAAGATGCCTAGAGATAATCTAAGGATCATAGATCTCCCAGAAAAACAGGAAAGGGCAAAATCTTATTACATAATGTAGGAAATATTAGAACTGAACTGTCTAGAACTTCTGATCATAGAAGTTCTTAACCCTTCTATATTACTTCATTAATTCAAATCCCATCACCATGTTGCAAACTCAAACCTTTTTTAATTGACCCAACCTCACTCAGTCTCCTGTTACTGGAGAGTCAGAGAATGGAATATCAAACTTTTCCCAATGCATTCCTTTATAAAATGAACTTTCAATTCACTCTATTCTGCATCTGATACTCTGTTTTGTTTCAGCAAGATACCCTTACACTTGCTACAAATTAGACTCCCCCCAACTTCACTTTCCTGTCTACTTTCATTAGATTGTAAATTTCTTGAGGCCAGCTACTGTCTTTAAAAAAAAAACAGTAATTGTATCCTCTAGCACTTAGCATAGTATCTGGGACATAATATACTCTTTTTCTTTTATTTTTAGATTTTTCAAGGCAATGGGGTTAAGTAGTTTGCCCAAGGCCACACGGCTAGGTAATTATTAAGTGCCTGAGGTCAAATTTGAACTCAGGTACTCCTGACTCCAAGGCCAGTGCTCTATCCACTGCGCCACCTAGACGCCCCATAATATACTTTTTTTTTTTTTAGGTTTTTGCAAGGCAAATGGGGTTAAGTGGCTTGCCCAAGGCCACACAGCTAGGTGATTATTGTCTGAGACCGGATTTGAACCCAGGTACTCCTGACTCCAAGGCCACATAATATACTCTTGATTAAATGTTGGGGTTTTTTGGGATCAGAAAATGAAATGCCAAATCAAAGAATACACAGATCACTCAGAAAAAAAAAAAAACAGCCCCAGGCTGTAAACTCCAAGACACATAGTAGATAAATTTAATAATGCATTCAGAAGCAACAAATTCTGTCAGCAATCAGTAGAAAGACTTTCAAATGTATTTATTCATTTATTTAGTTATTTATTGGTTTTTGCAAGGCAATGGGGTTAAGTGGCTTGCCCAGGGCCACACAGCTAGGTAATTATTAAGTGTCTGAGGTCGGATTTGAACTCAGGTCCTCCTGACTCCAGGGCCGGTGCTCTATCCACTGTGCCACCTAGCCACCCAAGACTTTCAAACATAAAGGAAAGGTAATTCAAAAAATAAAGGAAAGGAAAAGTGTTCTAAAGAGCAAGGAGCTCAGAATTCAGCCCAGGATAACATTCCTTTCAAAATAGGAGCTTAAACATAAAAAAAAAAAGGATGGAGGTTCAATTAATAAAGAGGCATTTGAAATATTTTTTAGAAAGCAAATCAGAAGTGAAGAAATTATTTGCTCATTGAACATTTAAAATATAGCAGGTAAGGAAAGTAGAAGCCACAAAATGACCAAATTTTGTCAGCAAGACCAATTAGAAACTTCTTTCTAATTGTACACAAGGAGGCAGGTGACGAGGAAAACCTGGGGAGGGAAAAGTAAAGAGGTAGGGCACTGTGGATAAAATCTGGTGACACCCCAGCTAGGGGTGACTCAATATTGCTTAGTAGAACTGTATTATAATGTGGGAGGATACATGAAAGGACAAGATGATAGATAGGGATTTAACAGAACCAGAAGAGATGAAGTGGCAAGAATATACAAAAGACCTTTACAAGAAAGAGCTTAATTTCGCTGATAACCATGACAGGCTATTTACCGATCTAGGTGAATGAATGAATGAAGCCAAGTGGGACACACACACACATACAACACACACACACAATTTTTCCCCCATTCTTGCTTTCCTCCCCCCCATCCCCCACAAAAGGCAGTCTAATAGTCTTTACATTGTTTCCATGGTATACATTGATCTAAGTTGAATGTGTTGAAAGAGAAATTATATCCTCAAGGACAAAATAAAATATAAGAGATAGGAAAATTACATAATAAGATTATGTTGGTTTTTTTTAAACTGAAGATAATAGTCTTTTGTCTTTGTTCAGACTCCACAGTTCTTTCTCTGGCTACAGATGATATTCTCCATCGCAGATATCCCCAAATTATGCCTGATTGTTACCCTGATAGAATGAGCAAGTCCATTAAGGTTGATCATCACCCCCATGTTGCTATTAGGGTGTACAATGTTCTTCTGGTTCTGTTCATCTCGTTTATTGGCTGAGCTATTTAAAACCCTAAAAGATGATGTCGTTAAAGTGCTGCCCTTAATATGCCAACAAATTTTGGAAAAGCCATCAGTGGCCACTGAATTGGAAAAGATCAGTTAATATCCCATCCAAAAGAGGGTATCACCAAGGACTAGTCAAAGGAAAAAAATGTGGTTTATTATATCAAAAGCCATAAATAGTTCATAAATTTGAGATTATAAATCCTTAATACAACCAGTAGTTTGCACCCAGTATTAGTTAATCATAATTGTGAATATGAGCTACATTAATAAATACCATTTTTTACTTGGTTCTTTGTGGCAGGTGGCAGCTCTGGCAGTTCGATGTCCATTGCAATAAAGGCTGCCAAGGATCTGAAGGAGGGTCAGCGCTGTGTGGTCATTTTACCTGATTCTGTGAGGAATTACATGTACGGTTCCCCTTCCCCTCCTCTGTGTGTGTGTCTCTGTGTGTGTGTGTATTACATTAGCAGTTCTAGAGTCGGGACTAAATCACTAATAAATGTTCTTCCCTTCCTATCAGAGATGATCATTCTGACCCCTGGAATCTATGCTCACCAATAGCCTTGGATAGAGATGTCATAGGGAATAGTGGATGCCCTTTAGATGCATCCTGAGGTTCCCTGGGCTTGCCTAGGTGCAGTGGGTTTGTCCTACCCCAGGAGAGAGGGGCAGAACACTCAGGAAGAAGAGAAAGAGTACTTTTCTCTGAACATCTTGATAATTGTTTTGCTTTTCACAACTTTATTCTATTAATTCTGGAGTCTAAGAGCATACATCTCAGAATATTCCAACCCTCTCAATTTACTATTTAAACAATAGTTTCAAAATTTTAGATTTTGAATTAATTATCTGTGGAGGTCTTTAAAACTCTAGAAATTGCTAACTTAGATTCTCTGATTTATAGGTCAAAATTTCTGAGTGACAAATGGATGCTTCAGAAGGGATTTATGAAGGAAGAAGATATCACGATTACTAAACCATGGTAAGAAAAACCTTTTTCCAGATTTCTAAATGCCAGTATTTGGCCATCTCAGACAGTAGGTAATCTACCTAATTTGACTGGTATGACAAAAGAGAGCAAAGAACCTTCTGAGGAGAGAATTCATTTCCAGAAGCTAAAAATACTTAAAGAATGAGATATGATGTTTTAATGAGATATAGTGTCATAAGCAACCAAGTGAGTAATCAATGCATATTTTCTCATTTGTATAATTCTTTTTAGTGAAAATACTTCAGTTATCTTGGTTATACTTTTCTTTTTCTCTTCAATCTGCAGGTATACACACTTCTTTGTCATTTTTTTTCCAGGTGGTGGCACCTCAAGATTCAAGAATTAAGCCTCTCTGCACCTTTGACTGTCTTGCCAACAGTCACCTGTGAACGAACTATTGAAATCCTCAGAGAGAAGGGTTTTGACCAGGTACCAGTTGTTGATGAATCTGGGTAAGTCTAGGTCTTTCTTTTTTGTCTCCAAAAAAAAATTTGAATGACTTTTTCTTATATAAAATCCTGCAGAAAATAAAATGATCTGCATTTCATTTTCACTGCTATAGAGTTCACTGAACTGAGATAGTATTGGTGATCGAGAAGACGTCTTTCCCTATCAACCAGTCCTCTAATACTCCAATGGATTTGTGATTTCCTTTAATAGGCAATCTCTCTGCAGATGCAGATGCCAATGCATCCTGTCCAACTTTAGTATGTTTGCTCATAAATTCATTATAAGGAATCCACTCATGTACTAGGGGTTTCCTTCAGTTCATTCAACATTGTGGCAAAACGGAGGAACATGTGGACAATTCATTCATTTATTTAGCAGCTGTTCATTAAATGCCAGTTGTAGGCAAATCACTGTGCTAAGTGTTGGGAGAGATATCAGATTAATAAACAAATGATCTTTGTCATTTGAGATTTAAACATTCATCAGTTAAAATTAATCAAGTTTTGTCTTACTTTTCACATAGGAGGCTAGTTTTACTAAGTACTAGAGAAGATATGGCCCTGTCCTAGAGAGCCAATTTAAATTAAAGAGGAAAATCCAGATTCAAATTGTACCCATTGAGTGTTAGTGATATGTTAAATTAATGAAGATGAAATAAAAAGGGTTACTGGATTTTTAAGCAACTGAATTCCTTATTGTTAATTGGCAAAATCATTGGGTTATCTAATTGATTGGAGCTTAAAGTCCTGATGCTGTGTGACCTGGGATTGATCAGTGTCAGTTTCTAAATTCTACTACAAACTTAGTTACTAGGGAACATTGGAATTCTGGTTGTTATTTACTATTGGCTGGAATTTGATACAAGATAGGTTTGTACATACCATAGATTCCTGTGTATTTTTTCAAAATACTCACCAACTCATTCCATTATTAGATAATCATCCAAAAATTCTGATCACTTAGTGAGTAATGACATTTATACAGGTCTTTTCTATTGCTTATCAGATGAAAAGTTTTAAGGTCAAAAATGATCAATAAAGAAATGAGATATCCTTATTCCTTTTTCCTTTTCTATTCCTTCTTTGTGTCTTCCTTTTGTTTCTTAATAAAAAAAAAAAACATAAAGGCTCCAAAGGACAAAACCATTTCTATTTGGTGGCCTTTTGAGCATTCTGCTGATGTTATCTCACCTGAGAGATAAGATTAACATCCCTCTATTTTAGATATATATCTCTTATGTTCTCTATATCCCTACAGTTTGATCTTGGGAATGGTCACTCTTGGTAATATGCTTTCGTCCTTGCTTGCCGGAAAAGTTCAGCCTTTGGACCAAGTCAGCAAAGTCATCTATAAGCAATTTCGTAAGGTAAAAATGTGATTTATTCACAGACACATACAATCAGATACTCAATCCTTTCCTTAAAGTTATATAGGTCTTTTTTTTCCTATCAGAGTGTACTCTGAAAGACTAGGAACACCTTCTAGAGAGAAAACTGATCACTCATTAGTGACTTTTCATAGGTTTATTATCTATGTTATATTATAACCCTGGAAATTCAAGTTACACAAAGTATTTATAAAGTGCCTGCAGTGAACACAGAGAACAATATAAAGATTAAATAAATCATAGTACATATCCTCCTGTAGTTCATAGTCTATTAGAGAGTGAGGGGGTAAGGACATGTTCAAATGATTATACTAAAATAATAATATATGGGGGAAGGAAGGGAACAAGAATTGATTGATTGAGCATCTATTATGTGCAGACCCTCTAATAAAGTAATGACATAAGGTGGAAGTTCTGTTCAAGGACTATAGAAGGAATGATCATTCTTGCCTGGAGAGAAATGCTACTCTGCCATAGCACTTGAGCTTAGCCTTTAAAGACTGGTGATTTCAATAACTGGAGATTGGAGCAGAATTATAGTGGGGGTATTCAAGAATTCAGTTTACCTTCTCTTCAAGTGATTTCTTATTTTTAATTTTTTTTATTTAACATTATGGTATTAAGTGACTTGCCCAAGGTCACACAGCTAGGTAATTATTAAATGTTTGAAGCTGGATTTGAACTCGGGTCCTTTGGACTCCAAGGCCAGTGTTCTATCCATTGCACCACCTAGCTACCCCTAATCTTATAGATTAAATAAAGTCCAGTGTTTACTTTATGTAGGATATTGTGCTAGGATGGTAGGATAGGGAGAAAAATAAAACAGTCCCTGCCCTCATGGCAGGAGAGAGAAAAACTTGTGAGGTTTGAGCTACATTTTCAATTTTTGGGTGAAGGTTGGTTGATATATTTATGGAATCATTATCAAGCCATGAAGCATTTTCCTAGCCAGGTTTGGATTTAGGCAGGGTATGGCTAATGTCCTGGCAAGAAAAGAGCTGTTATTGTACTTCCTTACTTAGTCAACCCTCTTATTTAATTTTAATTAGGAACTAGTGGGAGGTTTGAAGAGAAAATTCTGTATAGCCTTGATTATGTTGGAACAAAATACCTTCCAATGAAGCAAAGTATTTTTTTTCCCTTGGCTAAATACTTTTGCACCATGAACCTACCACACTCACCGATCTCATAACCAACATAGGTCAGATTCTTAATCCTTGTAGTCACATTGGCTAAAGGGGAGAATTTCTTCTTACCTAGAACATTTCAAAACAAAAGTATAAATATCTCAGATTTGTATAGATAGCATTTTATAGTTTATACTGTTTTTTAAAGCATGTTTACTAATTCTACCTTTTGGCACTTATTTTATGTTTTTTAGTATAAGCTTTTTAATACTTTCTAGTATATGGTTAGTTGTTATATAGTATATAGTATTGTACCTATTTGTGCTGAAAATGCATTCCTTAAATTTACTCTTCAGTAATAGCCATAGGTTGTCTTACCTAAATTTTTTAATATTCCATTAGGATCTTTAACTTCTTTCTAATTTTCTTTTGTTAAATTTATCCAAGCCTGAGGGAGACATATTTAAACCATCTAAAATTATTATTTTGCTATTTAGTCTTTATAGTTTAGTTTTTCCTTTAAGCATTTAGATGTTCTTCATTCAATGTGTATTTATGTGTATCCATAAATACCAATATTGTTTTGTTACTTACAGTGTTTTATGCCTCTTTATCTCAGTTTTCACTTACATTTGTTTTGTCTACAATCTTTATCACTTTTAAAATTTTTTAAAATATCAGCTTTTGAAATTTGGCTGAGATATTAAATTCTACCATCATCCCTTATTTCCCTTTTGTAAGCACCATCGTTTTAAGTGCATAATAGTTCTCTTCTTCCTCACCTACTTTTTTATAAAAAAAAAAAGAATGAAATCAGCCCCTAAATATTTGTGGTTAATATTGTAGAAATTTACATAGCACTTTCACATAACATTTCCTTAACTTGGTTCTTATGTGAGGATTATTGTTACACACAGTTGGTTAGTATCAGAGCCAGGAATAGAAATCCAATTTATTCATTGTTCTTTCCACTATACCAAGATACCTAGCATATATGAATATCATTTCTCTTTTATATTGTTTCTTCACTGCAAATTAACACCTTTTTCTGGTTCAAAGGGGACCTACTATTGACAACATAGATTCTTTGTCCTTTGCTGAATATAAAGTTGAGATTGTTTCTATTTATGATATTATTTCTTGGTTGTTCTAATTTTTTTAAAAATTTTGATTATATTTTAAGATTAAACAAAAGGGGGTAGAGAAAGAAGCTATCATTTTTTAAAAAATTCAGTTTTATTTTCAGTTCCAAATTCTCTCCTCTCCCCTCTAATTCCCCCAACACTGAGAAGAAAAGAAAAATAAAACTCATTACAAATGAGTATATGTGAATATTTTTGCATGTATATATGTACAAAATATATAATTATAATATATAAATATGTAATTATTTAAATCAACTTTCTGAATTAGCCATATTCCAAAAGAGTAAAAAGTTGATTATTTTGCTGTTATCATTCTCCTGATGCTGCTCACTTCATTCCGTATAGTTCATACAAGTCTTTCCTGTTTTTCTGAAACCTTACTCTTAATCTTTTTTTAATTTTTTTTAGGGTTTTTTTTTTTTGCAAGGCAATGGGGTTAAGTGGCTTGCCCAAGGCCACACAGCTAGGTAATTATTAAGTGACTGAGGTCATATTTGAACTTAGGTACTCCTGACTCCAGGGCCAGTGCTCTTACCACTGTACCACCTAGCCACTCCTCTTCATCATTTTTTATAGCATAATAGTTTTCCATTGTTTTCCCCATACTACAAATTGTTCAGCCTTCCTGTAATTGATAGATATCTTCTGTTTCTAATTCTTTGCCACTATAAAAAAGATGCTGTAAATAATTTTAATTATGTGGATCCTTCTCCTCTTTCTTTGATATCTTTGATTGATGTTTACACCTACAACAAATATCAGTGGGTTAAGGATTTGTTCTGTTTAATAGTTTTTTACATAGTTCTATATTAATCTTAACCAGTTTGATTGTGTATGTTCTAGAGAGCATCTATTTTCCAGAATGTATGTGTTCCAAAAAGGAGGAGAAATTGCTTTCTGGAGAAAGTATGTAGAAAAAAGAGCCCCACCCCCCCACCCCCAAACCTCCTGCTGTATCAGTTCTGCCTTGAATGGTCTGAATCATTACTTCAGACTTATTTCTATCATTTAATCTGTGGCTCATTTTGAGCCCCCCCCCTCTTTTTTTTTTTTGTTTTTAGGTTTTTGCAAGGCAGGCAATGGGGTTAAGTGGCTTGCCCAAGGCCACATAGCTAAGTAATTATTAAGTGTGTGAAGCCAGATTTGAATTCAGGTACTACTGACTTCAGGGCCAGTGCTCTATCCACTGGGCCACCTAGCCACCCCCCTCCCTCTTTCTTAAGCAAATAAAATTTCTATAAACCAATGCTGCCTTGCACTAACAGTTTTATATTGATACCACTTTGTCAGCTTTAGTATATAACATTTAAAAAAACCTTCTAAAAAAGCATATAAACATTTTGAAATTCAAGTTTACTGGAAGAAGAAGAGAGGGAAGAAGGAAAATGTCCACTTTGTCATTTTCCATTCCCTGCAAATAGATGGCTCCAGGCTTTTCTCTATCTAGACAGTGGGATGGCTACATAATTCTACCCTGATAATGATGGGCACAATGACAGCCATGGCCCTTCATTCATCTACCCATCTCTCTTCTCATTCCAGTTCCTCTTTTCTTTGTATTCCCTAAATCTGTCTTCTTCCAGAAAGGTAGAAATCTCTCTAAGATTTCTGTTTCCTGTTCTTTCTAGGATGACAGGAGAACTTTCATATAAAAAACACACAGGGTCCCAGCAATCAATTGCTTCCCTAGAAAAACACTGGGAAATTTATATCTATCCCCAGACACTGATCTTCAATGGCCCTGTTACCTAGAGATCTGCTTCTGAAGTCTTCTTGCATAATCACCAGTGTGTTCATATTCATGCTGGAAGCCAGGTGCTTTGCATTCCTTTGCCTTTATACTTAAAACCTACTGCTCTATCTTGGATCAGATAGACCCCTCCCCATCCTTCCCCTGGGGAGAGTATGGGTGGAACTACATCTGAATCTGGTAAAGAGTCAATAAGAGGGGCAGCTATGGCACAGTGGATAGAGCACTGGCCTTGGAGTCAGGAGGCCCTGAGTGCAAATCCAGCCTCAGTTACTTAATAATTGCCCAGTTGTGTGACCTTGGGCAAGTCACTCTTAACCCCATTGCCTTAAATTAAAAAAAAAGAGTCAGTAAGATACCTAGAAACCATGTTGGTTAGGATCACAACAGATTTATTATCTAATTTCAACTGGGTCCTTGCTGCAACAAAAACAACCTTTCTACTCCTGAATAGATTCATAATAGCTGGTTCTTAACATTCTTGATTTTCCATAAGTCTCCTTTGATAACTCCTTTCCCCAAACTCTCAGTGAAGACCTTTCTGGAAACTCCTTCTCTCATCTCCTTATCTCATATCATTTAGCTATTGGGCTCAAGTCCAACTCATATAGAGTGACCCTGAGTACAAAGCCCTGCACCAGGGCTATGGATGACTGGAATTAATAGAGAAAATTTCTTCACCTGAAAATTTGTAATCTAATGAAATCACAGTGAAATGGTAAGGAAAAACTTCCAAACATGGGCTCCTTCTTTTGATAGGGCTTTGGAATTCCTTCCATCATGTCAAAATTATCCTGAAAACTCAGATTTCTCATAGAATGTGTCAAGTCTACAACAAAATTCTATTGACAAGAATAGAGGATTGATTGATTTTAAGTAATCACTGTAGCTATAAGGAAAAATTATTCTTGAGTATTTTCTACCCTTTAATAGTTAAGGACTGGTGCTCTGTCCACCGCACCACTCAGCTGCCCCACAGCACATTTTTGAAGAGGGACAAAGTGAAAGGAGAAAGAAAATATAATAGATGGTAGTGGGGAGAAATGGACGGAGGGAGTTACAATCAGCAACAGCAACTGTGGAAAAATATGGGAGTAGCTTCTGTGATGGACTTAGGATAAAGAATGTGCTCCTCCCAATAGTGCTGATGGGATCAGAACACCGACTGAAACACATTCTTCTCTCTTTCCTTTACTTTATTTCCCATGAGGGTCTATATTTCTTGGGGGGAGGGTGTATTATGTTTACTTTTAAACAAGAATATTTTAGTAATATGTAAGTAAAAAATAAATAAAATCTTTTAAAAAATTGTTAAAGTCCTTGGGATGGGATGTTCTGAAATGCTTCACCTTATATGTCACATTTGTTCACTTTGCTGCTGTATTTTTAATTCTCATTTAATAACTGACCAGAAGTTTGCCAAATGCTTGATTGCAAAATTGAAAGCACTGTTGAAACTTTTTGTTTAGCTTAACAAATATTTGTGCAAAAGGAACCTGGCCTTGGTGGTCATAAACAAAATCAAGGACTTTTGGTTTTCTTAATTAACACAGTTCTGGTAAATTAATGATCTTTGTACATGGAATGTTTTTGAGTTACTTAGGAGGAACTCATATATCCTCTAATTATTATTTTCCTTCCCAGTCCATTTATAATTAGCATTTTCATTGGTTGCTTTAAGACAATATCCTCTGTAAAATAAGTCTCCAATCTCCCAGATGTATACATTTTTGTAGTGAGTACAAACTATACACACAGGCTTGCTGGTGGAAAAATAACCTTTATTTCTCTTTATTTTTTCCCCTTTCCTCTATCTTTTAAGCTTCTGCTTCAATCAATGCTAGAAAGAATTTTTTTTGTTATTTTCTTAAGACCATAATGTTAAATTTATTCATTTAATCTTTTGATTTTTTTCAGACAAGATTTATTTTGACAGTTTTGTTTTTTACCAATATCTTAATTTTATTAAGATATTCAAATATTCAAATGGTTTATGATCTCATTAATGTAGATAATTCCTTAATTCAGATTACAATTCATTCTTACATATCCTTGTCTAAATCCACTGAGAAATTCATCATTAGCTGTCCACCCTGGCTGTGGGGGGGGCGGGGAATGGATGAGAATCTTATTGAGGATAAAAAGTAGCCATTTAGAGTTTTGCATTTAGTCAGTGCAGGTTTTTCTTCTCCTAATTTTCTCCCTGGCAGACTCTTTGTCTTTGTTCATTTCCTGGTTTGTTTGTTTTTTCCATTTTTATCAGTTTCTATTGTGCATCTCTTCTCACCTTTCTCCATTTTGTTTCCCAAATTTTTGAGATTAAAACCTCTGTTCAAGAGCTGCAGGTGAGTGTGCTCATGTATCTGTGATAGAAGGTGAGTATTGGAATTTTCAGATAGTCTTGAAAGTCTGTGATTGGAGTTTTATTTTCTAAATCAGAAAGAATATTTTCTCTTTTTTTTCTGTAAGTACCTATTCAAAATAACCAAAATTTGAAAAACTGAAAGACCTTAAAGGTGGCAAGAATCCCATAATTTTTTCCTCTTACCTTTGTCCCACAATTCTTTTTTTAGGTGTTTTTTTTTGCAAAGCAAATGAGGTTAAGTGACTTACCCAAGGCCACACAGCTAGGCAATTATTAAGTGTCTGAGGACAGATTTGAACTCAGGCCCTCCTGACTCCAGGGCTGGTGCTCTATCCACTGAGCCACCTAGCTGCCCCAATCCCACAATTCTTCAAAGGGGTATGAGTGAGGTAGGACTCTCCAGGGGAGCTAATAAACATAGGCTACATAACCAGAGATACTTTTTATTTTGCAGATTCATCTGACAGACACCTTGGGGATGCTTTCCCGAATCTTGGAGACAGACCATTTTGCCCTAGTGATTCACGAACAGATTCAGTGTAAGTTTACTTTGTTCTTCCCTCAGTAGAGATCCTGGGAACCTGCGATAAGGTAGAAGACCAAAATCCAATGACCTTGGAGGTTCCTTATTTTATTTGTTTTCTAAGTATTGTTTCTTTGGAAAGAAGTAATTTTTAAAACCCAATCTCTTTATCTTTAACACCCTTGCCCCTCATTCTTTAGCATTAGAGATATGGGAGCAGGTTCTAGACACATATAGAGAAGCTTTGTTTGCCTTAGTTACTTCAACTGTAAAATGGGGATGATGACAATACCTACCTCGAGAGGTAGTTGTGAGGATCAATGAGATAATACTTATACAGCACTAAGCAGAGTGACTGACTCCTAGTATACCTTATATAAAGGTTTATTATTCCCTTCCCTTTCCTTCAGTCTTTCCCTTTCCTAGAAGGACGAGGACAGATTCTACATATCTCTTTTCTAGGGGCCTACCCTAAAAAGTTTTTAGCTGGCATAGATGGGGATCCACCAATTCCTTCCCTTGCATATTCCAAGCTTGCAGGTTTGGATGTGCATGGCTCAGACCTGACCTTATGCAAAATTGTGATCTCATCTGTGACTTTCCTCCAGATCTATTTTCTCTATCTCATTTCTTCAGGCCAGGTTCTCATTGCTTTCCAAATCTACAATCAATTTATATGCCAAAAAATAAAAAAAAAATGCATATGGGAAAAAGACTAGAAGAAACATGCCCTCTCTTCTTCCCCTTTTTATTTCTCACTTTAACATTAACCTTCTTGAGATGGTGCCCTTGTTTCTATTATTTAACCCTCTTTACAAATTGAATTAAAGGGTCTCTGAATCCCCTTCCAGTTCTGAGAAGCAAGGAAAGTAATGGTGGGAATGGGAGGGAAGTGTCAAAAATGGAGGCATTGTGAAAGTGTGTATGGATAGTGGGAATTCTGATCCAGGTTGCAGAGAAGGTCTTACTTGAACTGTAGGAGGCTATCTTCAGATTCTTGAGATCTTCTTGTATTTCTAAACTACGTTGTCCACCTGTAATGCTGACATTCCCAGGTTTCTAGTTCTGTTCTGTTCTGTTGGAGTCAAATACATGAAAGGGTTCAACCTTCTTTATAAAAGTTACTTCAGGAGACTAAAGGCAATCTTACATTTGAAGGAAAAACCCTGGAAACTATTTGAGTCAATACAGTGTTTTGATTTTGGATTTTTTTACAAGGCAATGAGGTTAATTGACTTGCCCAAGGTCATACAATGACTTGCCTAAGGTCACACCAATACAGTTTGTTATGGAATCTGTTTCTATTTTGGTTACCTTACAAATGTTCAGTTTTTTTTCATTAATCCTTATCTTCTACTACAAAAACTACTGAGAATCAAAAGACCTAGGTTTGAATTCTGACTCTATCATCAATTATCATTTTTGTAACTAATACTAGTTTTTATGAGGCAACTAAGTGACTCAGTGGATGGAGTGCTGGGACTGGAATCTGGAAGATGTTAGTTCAAATTCAGCCTCAGATACTTACTAACTGTGTGATCTTATTGACCTCTATCTGCCTTAATTCACTGAATAAGAAAACTCCATGGTCAGTATACTCCATGGCATTATGAAAATCAGAAATGAATTTAGAATGACCAAACGACATGCTTTATTAGCTTTAAAAAATTCTCTATATAAGTGAGGTTACATGGAGTGATAGATAGAGGACTGGCCTTTGAATCAGGAAGATCTGGTTTCAAACCTTACTACATATGTGCTTAGTTAGCTATATGATCATGGGCATCTCCCTTAATTTTTTAGTACCTCTAGTTAACTTTCCAAAACTGTGTTAAATGTCATTTATTGATTTGCTGTTAGAAAGAATAGTTTCTTCTCTGGAGTTCCTCACATTGATGAAATCAATCCACCCAAAGAATGTATGTGGGGGGGGTGTAAAAATTATAAACTATTATTATTGAGCTATTTTGCACGGCTTATTGTTTGGTATTCATTACTGAAGAAAAATGAGCAAATTACTGCTTATGCCATAAGGACTGGATATAGCAAAGAAATAGCATGTCTATTTTAGCTGTATGGTTAAAAAAAATTCCATGTTCTAAAACAGAAAATTGTTAGTTGTAAATTTATTAAAATGATGTTTTGCAATTTTTAAAAATAGTGTCTTGCCTACTGTTACCTTCAATATAGTGGGGTGAATGTTTTGAGTGTTTTTCCAGTAGTGGAGCTTGCCAGTGAGGTTTCTTTGACACGATCATTTTTCTAACATTTCAACTTTAATTGCACTTGGCTCCTACAGCACAAGACCAGTCCTTGTCAGGAATAGTGGGAGGGATTTCAGGTATGTACCCTTAACCTCTCTGAGCTTCAGTTCCCTCATCTGTAAAATGAGGATAATACTATCAGAAATATCACAAGGAGGTAGTAAAGCTCAAATGAGCTAATGCTAACAAAGGGCTTTGCAAATGTTAGGGAGTAGGGACAGCTAGGTGGTGCAGTGGATAGAGCACCAGCCCTAAAGTCAAGATGACCTGAGTTCATATCTGGCCTCAGACACTTAATAATTGCTTAGCTGTGTGACCCTGGGCAAGTCACTTAACCCCATGCCCTGCAAAAAAGAAAGGGGCAGCTAGGTTGTGCAGTGGATAGAGCACCGACCCTAGAGTCAGGAGGATGGGAGTTCAAATCTGGTCTCAGACACATATTAATTACCTAGCTGTGTGACCTTGTTACCCCCATTGCCTTGCAAAAACCTAGAAAAAAGAAAAAGAAAGAAAAAAATGTTAGGGAGGAGTAGTAGTAGTAGTAGTAGTAGTAGTAGTAGTAGTAGTAGTAGTAGTAGTAGTAATAGAAGTAAATGTTTTTGTAACTCCACTACAATATTCTAGGAAAACATCATCAATAAGACCAACCCAGACCTTCCCTCCAGAAATGTTATAGAGCGCCTCCTAAATATAAAGTCAGGGAGTATACTAGAAGAATAAGTATATTAAAAAAAGAATCTTACCAGAGTTGTTTTGGTATCAGGGATGCTCAAGAACTAAACATGCAAAAGGAGAATAATCAAAACATCTACAAGGAAAGTCTCAGAGAATAATACATCTTGGGCACAAACACCGAATTCTAGAAGTCTTTTTTTAATAACTGAAAAAAATGGAAAAGAAATGACAACTATGTGAAGAAAGAATTGGAAAGGGAATTAACAGCTTGGCATAAGAAATATAAAACCTTAGGGGCGGCTAGGTGGTGCAGTGGATAAAACATGGGCCCTGGAGTCAGAAATACCTGGCTTCAAATCCGGTCTCAGACACTTAATAATGACCTAGCTGTGTGGCCTTGGGCAAGCCACTTAACCCATTTGCCTTGCAAAAAAACTTAAATAAATGAATAAAAAGAAATATAAAACCTTGCCCAAGCAACCAACTCCCTGAAAATTAGAATGGACCAAATAGCAGATATGAAATGTTGATGCAGTCAAAAGAATGAAAAATAAAGAAGAAAATGTGAGATGTTTCATAAGTTAAAACAAGTGACCAAGAAAACACATTAAGGAGAAAAAAGATCATTAGACTGTCTGAACAAAAAAAAAGAGGTTAGACATCCTATTTCAAGAATTCATTTTAAAAAAAAACTGCCCACATCTCTTAGAACCCCATCTAAACAACAACAAAAAAAAGAGACTAGATATCTTATTTCAAGAATTCATTAAAAAAAAAAAACTACCCACATCTCTTAGAACCATGGGGCAAAGTGTAAAGAAACCAAAGGTTTCTTCTGAAAGAAACCTCAAAGTTAAAACTCTCAGGAACATCATAGTAAAAATCCAAAGGTTCCAGATCAAAACAAAAAAAAAAAAATACTACAAGCAGTCAGAAAGAAAGAATTCTTGTATTGAAGAACCACAATCAAGATCACCTGATTTAGCAACCACTACTATAAAGAAGAAGAGAACTTGGAATATAATATTCTAAATCACAAAGGATATGAGGCTGTAAGCCCCATAATAACATGCAGTAGAACTGAGCATAATGCTGCAGAGTTAAAATTTAAAAAAGGACTTTTAAGCATTCCAGATGAAAAAGAATGAGCACAATGGAGAAATTTTCAAGTTTAAACAAAAGAGTAGAGAGAAACATAAAAAGGTAAAAATGAATGAATAATGATGAGGGACTAAATAAGGATTAACAGCTTACATTGAAATGTGGAAAAGACGATATATATGTGTGTCCCTTCTGAAGCTTTTTTGAATGAAATCCATTTAGTTAAGGTCTTAGGTTCTGTGATCTTAATGAGTTTAAGAAAAGAATGGAAAGAGAAGCACCCTGGTGAGATATTAGAAAGCAAACAGGGTTAGTGAAAATTATCACATGTCATCAGAATGCACAAGTAAACACCTTTATAAATAAAGAGGAGGGAGGGTGGAGTGACTGACATTTGAACTTCACTCTCATTTAAAAGATGGAAGAATACCCACACAAATGGGTACAGAAATATATTCCATTCAACAAGGAAAAGGAAGAAACAAGAAAGGTGAATTTGAGGATGGGTAGATTAAGGGAGAGATTGGCTCAAAGCAAAACAATTTATATGGATACTCAGAAATATTTATAACTCTTTCAGGTGACAAAGAATGGGAATCTGAAGGGCTTCTCATCATTAGAGAAATGGCTGAATAAGTTATAGCATGTAAATGTGGTATAATACTGTGCTGATCTCTTAACCTGTGTAATAATAACTAACCAGTATTCCAGAGGTCTAATGATGAAAATATGAAACACTGAGTTGTTTTTAAGACCATTTCAGCTGGCTGGTCTATTTTTTAGCCAAAGTAACACTTATTCAGAGATGTAGTCAATATTTTAGGATTAAAAGAGTCTATTGAATTTTTTTGTGTATTCTCCTTACAAGTAAAATTATTTATTCAAAAAATAATACCTTATTTAAGGATTGGGCAACGTTAGAGGTAAACATCAGATAGCCTCTCACTACCTTGGAACATGCTGGGGCAAAGTCATCTGAAGTACAGTTAACAAGCCCAGCTGTTCCCTGAGGTGGATGGTATTATTCTGGTTTCTTTGAATATCTGGGGTAAGAGCTTCCTGAGAAAGATTTGATGTTCAGTTCCTTCTTAAGCCTTCTAAGGTCACTTTTCTTTTATTCTTTTCTTTAAATCCCTAGATCACAGCAATGGTAACTCCAATCAAAGGCAGATGGTGTTTGGTGTTGTCACAGCCATTGATCTGCTCAATTTTGTGGCTGCCCGAGAAAGAGAACAGATGACAAGTTAATCTGGAGTCCTCTGCAAAAAAAATGCCGCTAAAGGAAAATTGCAAAGTCATCTAATTATTTCTTCTTCTCTTTTTCTACTAACTTGGAGTGTTCTTATCATTTGGGTTTCTTGAATTGGCGTTTTTTAACATCAAGGGATAAACTTGCTCTGTGAACAAAAAATGAATATTTCTTTAATCTTTTGCCAATAAATAACATTTAGGGTGGCATTTGACCTAGTAAAGAAGCATTAATCTTATCACCAGAAATGTTATCAGTTTTTCTTTTAAAGCCTTTCCAGATATACATCTGTTTATATAATAATCAATTTTGTGACTTTAAATATAATCTACTTTTCTTTTAGAGTATATGTCTAGGGGGCAGCTAAGTGGTGCAGTGGATGACAGAGCACCAAACCAGGAGTCAGGAGGATCTGAGTTCAAATCCAACCTCAGATATTTACCTAGCTGTGTGACCTTGGGCAAGTCACTTAACCCCATTGCCTTACATTTTAACTAAGTAAATAAGAATATATGTCTAACAAAAGATATTTAAGGGTAAAAAACATAAAAGGTGTGAAATTTACTAAATGACAAAATTAATAATGCTTATCTAAATCAAGACATGCTAGTTGGAAATAATGAGGTCTTGTAGAGGAATAAGCAACATGATCCCTTATCTGCATTATTGAAGAAAATGTCTAACCCTAGTCAGCACTTGCTTTCTAAACATTCCCTAAGTAACAAGATTTGGGATATAGGTTCAACTGCTGAATCATCAATCATATATATATCCCTGGTAGACTGATACTTCAAAGGAGAGAAGTGGCACAGCTGGGAACTACAAAACCCCCAGACTCAATGCAGTATAAGACCAGAGTAGAGTGAAGCAAAATGAAGTGGTCAGGATAGAAGAATACAAGGCAATCTAATGGGGCTCCTGAATAGAGATAGTCACTCAACATAGGTGAAACAGTATAGGTTTTTATTAGATTTTTTATCTGTATCTAACAGGACTAGACCTGGAGAGGTTAGACTGTGTGAGAACAAAAGGTCATAGTTTAGAACTAGTCCTCAGAGCAGAGAGAAATTATCAGCTAGTTGATATTCAAATTCCCTTCAGGAAAAAGAGTCTTTGGAGTTCACTGCAAGGCCTTACTTTGGTCAGATGGATGACCTGGGTTTTTTCAGGTTTTCCATGGCTTCTTTCTTTATCAGGTCAGGGAGACTACTATTTACTATTAATAGCTGGGGATAATATTTTCAAAAATTTTTTTCAACTGTTATTTTTCCAATTTTTCCAGTTTTTAAACATTCATTTACATGTATGTGCATATTTTAAAGTTACATAATCTTCCACCCTTCGTTCCCACCCCCTCCTCTCAGCAGCAAACACATATACATTTGTGTTTAACATGTTTACAGATTAACGTGTTTACAGTCATTTTGGGAGTAAGGAATTAGGATTAAGGAAAAAGAAAGAAAACCATGAGATAGGAAAGAAATACATAAGAGAACATTTTAAAAAGTGAATTCTGAAGCATTTTTAATTTTGTTTTGTTGTTTTTCTTCCTCTGGATGAGGATAGCATGGTCCATCGTTGGTCTCCTAGGGTTGTTGTCCTAGCTCTCTGAATTGCTGAGACCATCAAGGTTGATCAGCTCACAAGGCTGATCAATCTTCTAGTTAATATGTAGAATATTCCCTTGGTTCGCTCCCTTTGTTTTGCATTAATTCCTGTATTTTGTTCCATGCTTCTCTAGAGTCCAATTATTCATGGTTTCTTATAGAATAATAGTATTCCATAACATTCATATATCATAACTTGTTCGGCCATTCCCCAATTCATGGGCATCCCCTCAATTTCCAATTCTTTGTGTGAACAATATTTTTAAAGAGTGAAGACAAAGTGGCCCTTGTTCTGGAGCAAGATGAGAAGTCCTAGAGAAGAACATTATCCAAAGCTTACATTATGTTTTTATGAAAGTATAACAGTAACTTAGAGCCAAACAAAAAAATAACCCAAAAGCTAATGATAAGTTCTATAGTCTGAATGTAACATCATTGGCCTTGAGCCTTGAGAGTAGCATCCTCTAAATTGTTTAATTCCTAAAGATTTTTAAGTTGTCCCTCATATAGGTATATGCCAAATGTCAAAATACTAATTTAATAATTATGTACATATGAAATTTAAAAAATAGAAATTTAAAAGGGTTAAGATAAAAGTAAAATAATTTGATCAAGAGCCACTGTAGTTTGGCCCGGGGAATGATATGCTCAGACCTGCACTTAAGGATATGTGGGAAAGGGTTGAAGTAGAGAGGAATTTGAGACAGGAAGAGTAATTTAGGAGTCTTACAAATAAGAGCAATCATATGGGCCTAGATGAGGGTGCTGGCTTTGTGAGGAGAGAGAAGGGATGGATGCAAGAGAGGAAGGCAGTAGAATTTACAAAACAAGCAACCCATTAGATACATTGGGTGAGGGAGGTCAAGGAGTTAATGATGCCACTAAGACTGTGAACCTGGGTGATTAGGGAAAAGGTCATGTCCTTTACAGAAAGAGAAGTTGGAAGAGGGATTGGTTTAAGGGGAAAAGGCAAGTAAGAAGATATGCCATACAGATCATAATCCATCCCTGCTTGCTCATCCTATATTAATCTCTGTACTCTGAAAATGAAACATACTGGCCACTGCCTTCCAGGAGCTTTGACAGATGTTCAACTACTTTATGTTCAACGTTATCACTACTATCACATTTTTGCCTGTTTTTGAATAATTTGTTTTTGATATGTTTCATTACATCATAGAAATATTTCAGGAAATATACAAAAAAAAATCCCAAATGTGTAAAAAGCAGGTAAAAGGTATTAAGCAAAATATAGAATGTTAGAACTAGAAGGAATTTTAAGAGATTGTCTTGTACATTGATGTGTACATTTATCCCCAAAGCTCTGGAGGAATGGAAGGATCTTGGTCATCTCAAGAATAATAGGAGAAATGCGGAGAGTTTTGGGGCAAAGATAATGAGTTCAGTTTTGGACATGTTGGGTTTAAGATATGTACAGGATATTCAGTTTTATATATCTAATAAGCAGTGAGAGAGAAATAGTATAGAGAAAAAAGAAATGGGTTCAGTTCATAGTCATGTGGGACACCACAGTTATCAACCAAGAGATTCAAGAAGAGGATGATCAACAGCCTTAAGGGTTGTGGAGAGTTCATCATGTTCATCATTGAGAATCGAGAAAGAACCATTAGATGTGGTCATTAAGAGAGATAGTTAAAAACTTTAGATGGAGCAATTTCATTTGTATGAAAAAGTCAGAAACCAGACTGAGAATTAAGAGTGACAGGAAAATAAGTTGAGTCAATGGATTTCCTTCTCAAGTTTAGCAGGAGAGAGATGGAATGATGATGGTGATGAATGGCTGAAGTGAGGGTTTTTTGAGGATGAGGGGGACATGGTGCTTTGTCTGAAAATACCCCTTCAGTGGAAGGCTCCCCCAAAGAAGGGTTCCAACATGATATTGAAAAAGGGGGCGGCTAGGTGGCGCAGTGGATAAAGCACCAGCCCTGGAGTCAGGAGTACCTGGGTTCAAATCCGGTCTCAGACACTTAATAATTACCTAGCTGTGTGGCCTTGGGCAAGCCACTTAACCCCTTGCAAAAAACCTAAAAAAAAAAATGTAAAGTTGAAAAAGGCTGGGAAACTCTAAATTGATTATATATAAGTGTTTAATAATCTAAGTGGGATAATCACACCCACTATCCAGGGTGGCTGCCAGATAACAACTGATTCCCACCAAGACCCTCCCCACAATCCCCTGTGATAATTATAGAAATAAGACAAAGAGAGAAGTTATAGAATATGTTGGTGTGGATTGGCTGTAATTTTAGGGTTTACTCTGCTCAGCACTGGGCATGGATTCCAGACACCTGGGTACCCTATCAGCACTATTTGGTTCCGGAGTCCTGGACATTCAAGGCTACGGTTTGAACATTTACTGGTCATATCCCAGTTGTGTCCTGGTCATCATGCTTTCCTTTGGCTTTTGCTAATCTTAGTTTTCTTTATTCATGATTTTCATTGATAGGGATCCATATTATTATTTTGGCATTCACTGATAGAAATTTTCGCTAGGAAACCCACATTATTCATGAATTTTATTGCTTAAAGTGTCCACATTATGGTTTTCACCAATAGGGAATGCATCTGTGGCAACTAATCTATATCAGTTTAACTATCCTTAAGAAATAGTGATAGTCTATGTGTATGGCAACATTGTCTCATTAAAATAGGGAAGGAAGAAAGGAAGGAGAGAGCATTTATTAAGCATCTACTATCTACCAAACACTGTGGGGCACACTTCACAAATATTTCGTTTTATACAATAGTCCTTTAAAACAAGTCAGGTTGTGATTGTTTTTGTTATGTGTCATATCTTGATGTTCTACTTTTTGTTTATTTTTATTATTCTAATAATAATAATTCTAATAATAAATCATAATAATGATTCTTCTCTCTTGACTATACGTCAATGATTGGGAAAAATGGGTTCCCATATTATTAATCAATTATTCCTTATTTGCTAAGGTGCTGATTTCACCTTTCATGACACTACATGGTACTTGCCATGCCCAGCACTTCCCAAAGCTTTCCTGAAGGAAGTATTAATGATAACTAGATATAAGTATTATGTAGAATATAAGCCTTTGAGTTCTTTAGATTCTTATTCCTTAGCCAGATTTTCCAACATTTTGATTTTTTTGTCATTCTCTCCTGTGTTTACATTTTCATTGAAGATATTGTGCTTAAAGGCATAATTAAGTTATTCATACCATTTTCTACCTCATCCTTTGGAATGAAAGTTGGCATATAACTTGTAATCATCTTTTGGCAATCTTGTCACTAATAATCTTCGTTAAGCAAAATGGAATGACCAGTGTCTCATAAAATTATATATCTTGTAGTTTTGGAACATACCATAACAACAATGGCTTTATTCGCCTCTCTAAGAAGAATATATGAACCATCCTATCATTAGGCTGCAATTTTTTTGATCTGCAAGTTCTTTTTGGTTCTTATATATAAGAATATCCATAGTGTTTCTCCAGTGGCACAAATACATTTTAGTCCCTGGATTATCAGCAGGTAATGTTTATAGACAAGCCTCCTTTTCAACCATTCTGCACCCATGGGTTGCTATGATCAATCTATTGGCAATGGGATTATGTCCTTGACTAGTCTGGGCCTTGGAAAGCAGACAGTCTGTCACTGGAATTGTACTAGTCCAACACAATAGTACCTGCCAGATTTTTTGCTCTATTAGCAGAGTACTCAAGAATTCAAGGTCAGCTCCAAGGCAAAATAAGATTTTGTAGAATGCCAAAGAGGCTGGTAGGTGGCACAATGAAAAGAGCTCTGGGGGAAAATCAAATTTGGATTTATAGTCCTTTAATAGCTATATAACCCTAGGCAAGTCACTTAATCTCTGCCTCAGTTTCATCAGATGTAAAATGAGAATAATCCATTCACTTATTTTATAAGGTTGTGTATTTATTCCCTCCTTTCGCAAAAAAAACTTCATCCACTTCAGGTAGGGACTAAGGACAATGTTCTTTTCATACTCCAAAAGCAATTAGGGACCTAAGAGACCATCTAGTTCAATCTACATCTCATCAATATTATCTTTGACATCCCCAACAAATGATGCTCCAATATTTATTTGAAAATTTTTTGTAAAAGCAAAGAGCAACAATAGGATGATTGATTTAAAGAATCTCAGACATTCAGTGCAAAGTTTAATGAAAATAATACCTTTTTTTAGTTTTTTTTTGCAAGGCAATAGGGTTAAGTGGTATTATTATTATTTATATTTAAGTGTCTGAGGCTAAATTTGAACTCAGGTCCTCCTGACTCCAAGGCCGGTGCTCTATCCACTGCGCCCCCTAGCTGCCCCCTGAAAATAATACTTTTAGTAAAGCAGAAAGATATAAAATAAACCTATAATTATCAGTCATTCTATATATTATTAATACCTACTAGGAGGAAAGAGAGAACTTCCATTCAAGCTAATACAAATTTCATAAACCAAGAGAGGAATTTACATAAAATTATTAAAAGACACTATTTACAGGAAAAAAGGAAAAGAAATACACTTAAGAATGAATCTTACATAAAATTAAAAAAAAAGAATGAATCTTATAGTAAGTAGTGAGGTCAAGGTAATAAAGATAACTATATCAAGATCTACAAGTTTAGAACTATAACAAAATTGACTTGGTCAAGAATTTCAAGACAAATATGAACAAATACATTGTATAGGTTTATTATATGCAACATTTATTCACATGTTGTATATTAACATCTGTACATATTTGTGTATTCCTCCATACAGAAATTAATAGGGAACTACTAAGAGAATCATATTACCTTGTGAAGTATATGTAAGAGGATATTATGTAATTGGTTCCAGTTAAGAAACTTCCTTTATTTGTATATCCAGAATTGTTGGCATCTTCAAAAGGGCCTGATAGTGACACCCTTGTCAATGAAAGAAAAGTTTGAGATGAAAGATAATGAATGGAGTTTAAGATGTCTATGGGACAGAGCTCCATTTCTATCAGTAGCTCTGTTTTATTTCCACTGAATTTCATGGCTCCCCCAGGATAAGGGAATCATCTGAAATCTCATCACCCTGACTCAGATTTGATACTCAGTGGTTTCTCTGCTTCCTCAGTTCCCTCTTTCTTAGGATTTGAAGACTGGAGGATGGAGCCTTACTTTGTAGAGATCAGAACCTTTCAGATGAATGAGTATCCAGACATGGAATTGACTGGTTTATGATCTTATTATCTTCAAAATGTCAGAAGAGCCATCAGAAATCCCTTCAGGTACCAGAACCAGCAAGAGAGAACATCAAAGTCAGACAATGAAGAGTAACAAACCAGACCTTAAGATAAGACATTATATCCTTGAGTGAGACAACCCAGCTAAGCAAAGGAAGGCAACCTGTTAGAAAAAATCAGAACTAAAAATAGGCTATAAATGACATTCAGATAAATTCACAGCTATTGAAATTTGGAAAGGAGATATAATTTATTCTACTTGAATAATAAAAAAATTCATGTATATAGGATAAATAGGAAGGTTAAAAAGATCAAACAAGTATGCTAATGAAGTGATCCAAGCACACATACACACTCCACCACCACCACCAAAGTGTTGCTTTCTCAAAAAAGAGCATCTGATATCTACACATATCCCATGAAAACAGAGCACAAAGAATACCTTGCTTCTAAAACTATTATATATTATATGGACCCACTTGGAATAGATATGATTGGAATCTGGAAAAAAAAAGAATTGTTTGTGTTTTGCTTTAAGCATCTATTATCAATAGAATGAAATGCATTTTTTTAGAGTTTGGATTATATTAAAATTGTAGAGAAAAATAGAAACTCAAATTAATAAAATCAGGTCCTTCACACTCCCAGGAAAAAAGAATTAGAATAGTGACTTTATTACCTAGCTAGACAAATTCTCAGGCTTAAAACTTTCAATCCTCTAAATAAATGCCTAATACATAATTCACAAATTGGACTTCATTCTTTTAATATGAACAGAATGAAAACGATGCAGCTTGCTTCCCATAATTCAAGGCATGTTCCTCAAATGCTCACTGGAATCATAGCTTATGCTGTGGGCAATCATGGGAAAGAAGTCTCTCTGACTTTGATTATTTTTGTTCTGTAATATCTTTATATAGCTATAAAATGCTATAAATAAAAAATTTTATGATTTCTGAGGAGAATCTTGACTTTTTTATTTTTTAATTTTTTTGAATCTTGACTTTTTGATGAAAATTTTCTCTCTGTTTACTCTTTATTCCTGTCTTTATGAAAATTTGGAGCTTGATATGAGCATAAGTAAACAATTAGAAATATCTATGAAAGTTTATACTATGGTCTAATAGAACATTTGGGTGAGCCTCAGGAGAATAAGGTTTAGCTGGCTAAGTGAACTTTGGTAAGTCATCAAACTTAAAAAGGTTTCACTTTTGCTAAATGGAAAAAATAAAATCTTTATTCTATTCTAAATTGAGTCAAAGTGTCATTAATAGAAAATAATAATAGCAGAAAACAGCTTTGCACAGGACATTAAGATCTGGCCTCAGAAACCAAAAGACCTAGGTTTTAAATTCTAATTCTACAAAATCCTTTTAAATCTGGATTATTTTATTCTTTGTACTTATATTCCCAGCACTTAGAGCAATTTCTGGAAGATTGTAAATACTTATTGAATGCTCCATGATTGATTGATTTTGATCTATACTAGCTTTGTGAGTCTGAGCACATCTCTTAAATTCCCTAGTATAATTTTATAATTTCCTCATGGGACTCACTTATCTTTTCCTTGCCACTTGTTGAATAAATGGTTAATAATGATATTACTTTACTGTTTTTATGGTACCTTTTAGCAAGATGTAATTTTCCTCCTTTTCTCTTTTTTTTTTTTTTAAGGTTTTTGTAAGGCAAATGGGGTTTAAGTGGCTTGCCCTAGGCCACACAGCTAGGTAATTATTAAGTGTCTGAGATCAGATTGGAACCCAGGTACTCCGGACTCCAGGGCCAATGCTTTATCCACTGCACCACCTAGCTGCCCCCTCCTTGTTTCTTAATCAAATCTATTTTTGCATTTGCCTTGAGTTCAGAATTGTTACCCTTTTTTAATTTCCAAATAAAGTATAATAAATTCTGTTCCAGCTCCTTAACTTTCTGTGTTTTTGTAAACACAATATTATAGGCTTCTGGTTATTAATCCACCCAATTTATAAGTGAGTTCATCCCATTCACATTCACAGTTATGCTTATTAACTATGCATTTACTTCCATATTAGTTTTCCTTCTGTTTATCTTTCTCTCCTTTCATCTTTTCTCTTCTCACCAGTATTTTGCTTCTGACTGCTGCTTCCCTCAATTTTCTCCTTATTCCTTTTTATTAACACATTCCTTTCCTACTTCCCTATGGAGTAAGATAGATTTTTTATACTCAACTGATTTGGGTTTTTTGGGTTTTTTGCAAGGCAATGGGGTTAAGTGGCTTGCCCAAGACCACACAGCTAGGTAATTATTAAGCGTCTGAGGTAACATTTGAACTCTGGTACTCCTGACTCCAGGGCTGGTGCTCTATCTACTGCACTACCTAGCCACCCCTCAACTGATTTGTGTATATTTTTCCTTCTTTGAGTCAATTCTAATGAAAGTTGGGGTCAGTCAAATGCCCACTGCCCTACTTCCCATATTACCGTCCTGTTATGTCTTCTCTCTGCCTATTCATGTGGGATAATTTATCCCAATTTACCTCTCCTTTCCTTCTGCTTCCAGTGTAATTCTTTTTCTTACCCCTTAATTTTTTGGGGGAGGTAATTATTATCTCATCAAAATCATGTTATATCTACACCCTCTGTTGATTTATATTCCTTCTAACTGCACCATTAGTGATATAGTTCTTTTTTTAGAGGCAAACACAAATTATACAAGATTTATTATCTATATTATGCATAGCATATAAATAATAATTATAGTAATAATAGTAAATTGTAGTAAAGGATTTTCTTTTGTTGTTGTTGTTGTTGTTGTGTTTATCCTTCATTTTCTTAAAGATTTTATTTATTTTGAGTTTTACAATTTTTCCCCAGTCTTACTCCCCCCCCGCCCCACAGAAGGCAATTTGCCAGTCTTTACATTGTTTCCATGGTATACATTGATCCAAATTGAGTGTGATGCAAGAGAAATCATAACCTTAAGGAAGAAACATAAAGTATATGGTTTACAAAACGTTTTTCATTCATTATTTCAGTTGGTCATCTCAAGAGTCCTGAAAGTATGTAGGAATTGTCATTCTCATATCTGCCTAAAGATCAATGGAAAGGCAAGTTAGACCTACAGACTCTGCTTGCCCAGAGTATGATGGCAATAGAATTCAGGAGTTGATGAGATCCCAAATGAGATAGTATAGAGGAAGAAGAGCTAGAGGGTCCAGGACAGACCCCTAAGGTCACCCCCAACTAGTGAGCCAGCAAAGGAGACTGAGAAAGAGTATTTAGAAATGTAAGAGGAAAACCAGAAGAAAATATCCAAGATGAGATTTGAACTCAGGTTTTTTTTTGTGGCCTAGCCCAATAAACTTCCCACTATACTACTTCGCTGCCTTTAAGAAATGGAAGGACTGTTTTAGAGAAATTTGTGAAGACATGAATTAAGTGATACAGAGTGAAATGAGCAGAACCAGGAAAATAATTTATGCAATAAAAACATGATAAAAATAAGCAACTTTGAAAGACTTAAGAATACTGATTAATGCAATGACTAAGCACCATTTCAGATCATTGATGAAGCATTCTATGATGTACTTATTGACAAGTGATCAATTCAAGTTGAAGCAGGATACACATACTTCTGGATACAATATGGGAATCTATTTTGAACTCATAAATATTTGTTATGGAGTTTTTTTTTCAGTTTGGGGGGAGGGGTGGTCAGTAAAGTAAGGAGGGTAGGGATAAGTTGTTCAGTTGTGTCTGACTCTTGTGACTCTTTTGGTCCATAGCACATCAATGCTCTCCATGGGGATTTTCTTAGCGAAGACATTAGAATGGTTTGTCATTTTCTACTCCAGTGGGTTAAGGTAAACAGGTTAAATGACTTGCCCAGGATCACATAACTAGAAAATATCTATAGTCAGATTTGAACTCAGGTCCTTCTGATGCCAATTCCAGTACTCTATCCAATAAGCCACCTATCTGTCTCTGGGGAAAGGATAAGATTACCTTTAAAAAGAGAAAGAGGGGCTTCTAGGTGATACAGTGGATTGGGTACTGGCCCTGGAGTCAGGAGGACTTGAGTTCAAATTCAGCCTCAGATACTTAATAATTACCTAACTGTGTGACCCTAGGCAAGTCACTTAACCCCACTTGCAAAAACAGAGAGAGAGAGAGAGAGAGAGAGAGAGAGAGAGAGAGAGAGAGAGAGAGGAAAAAACAAGGGTCACTGAAGCATTTTTTTAAAGAAAGATTTCATTTATTTTGAGTTTTATAATTTCCCCTCCATTCTTGCTTCCCTCCCCCCACCCCCACAGAAGGCATCCTGTTAGTCTTTACATTGTTTCTATGGTGTACATTGATCTAAGTTGCATGTGATGACAGAGAAATCATATCCTTAAGAAAGAAAAATAAAGTATGAGATAGTAAAATTACATATTAAGATTTTTTTTTTCTAATTTGAAGGTAATAGTCTTTGGTCTTTGTTCAAAGTCCATAATTCTTTTTCTGGATACAGATGGTATTCTCCATTGTAGACAGCCCAAAATTGTCCCTGGTTGTTGCACTAATGGAATGAGCAAGTCCATCAAGGTTGACACTGAAGCATTTTTTAAAACGCTCAGAAAAATAAAACATCAGAAGTAATCACAAGCAAGGCTTTTTTCTTTTAAATTACATGTGGTGGGGAGGCTAGGTGGCATAGTAGATAAAACACCAGCCCTGGAATCAGGAGTACCTGGGTTCAAATCCAGTCTCAGACACTTAATAATTACCTAGCTGTGTGGCCTTGGGCAAGCCACTTAACCCCATTTGCCTTCCAAAAATCTAAAAAATAAAAAATAAAATAAATTATATGTGGTATTTATTATATTCCTAATAAGAAATCTATAAATAACAGTCTGTTTCTGTTGTTTGTGCCTTTGTCTGTGTGTGTGTGTGTGTGTGTGTGTGTGTGTGTGTGTGTGTGTGTGTGTAATTCAGAAAGAAATTATATTAGGATAAATTGTATTTCTAGGAATTTGGGAATATTGAATCATAATTTACTGATTTCTTTTGGGAAAGATAGTTGTACTATCTGAGCTTTTTGATGTTAAATTGATATAATTGTCAAATAGTTACTTATAGTTACTTACATTAAATATTACTCTTTTTGGTTTGGGTTTTGAATTTGATTTGGGGAAAAAATAGCAAGTGAAATTTATAATGCTTAAATACAAGACCACCCTCCTGATCAAGCTGAGTCTGAAAAATAATTCACCCTCTTGCAGATGGCTTATAGGAAATTCACCTCAAAAACCAAAAGGAGGATTTGTAAGGGACTATTGTGTGTCAGAGTACTAAGGAAACTTTTAATACCTGTTGTCCACAAGCACAGGGCATTGTTTGACTTGTAATTAAAGAATGCCTCAGGATTGGGAGTGAAATACTTAAATACCCTTGTATTTAAACACTTGCTTGGGGTTCAATAAATGGAGAACTTTCCATCTTTGTCTCCCTCCTCTTCAATGTTTGAGTAAAGGGAACACAACATTTTCATCATCCAAATGCATATTAATTTTCCTTCTATAACAATAGGTTGGTAGTTTGATTGGTATGATATTGAATTTGTAAGTTAATTTTGGTAGTAGTATGATTTTTTTAATATCTTGGCCCCAACCAATGATTAAATCATGTCTTTTCTATTAAGATGTCTTTATTTTTGGACCTCCTCTCCCATAAAAAGAGTATTTTGTATAAATGGGGAAGAAAATTTAGAACTCAAAATTTGAAATTAAATTAAAAAAATAAATTAGAAAAATTTTAAGTTGATGATTATAGTTCCTTTGTGTAGGATGACCTTCAGATGTATTATATATTCTAGTTATTTTAGATGGAATTTCCTTCTCTAGAAAGGATTATGATTTATGTATTTTATATTCTACTACTTTGATGATGTTTTTATTTCAATTAGTTTTCATTAACTCTTAAAGGTTATTTAAGTAGAACATTATATCATGTTATCTTGGCAGTATACTTTCCAGGGATGTACATATAGATGATGAAGTTGACACAAGTATTCAGTTAAATCACTGTTGGGGAAACTCCAAAGGAAGGTGTGGGAGCAAAGAGGTATTAAACTAAGCCAAATTGAAGGTTTACATAAATGTTGTGCTGGCTTCATTGTATTCCTGTGAAACCTGGACAATGTACCAGTAGCATGCCAGAAAATCAGACCCCTTCTATTTGAATTGTCTTAGGAAGATTCTGAAGATTGCCTGGCAAGTTAAGGTATCAGAAACTGAGTCCTCTCTCAAGTTAAAATACATTCAAATTTTTCCGCAAAGAAAGATGGTCACATTATTCAAATGACAAATGCACTTTTTGCATAAAAGACTATTTTTATGATCTCATGCAAGGTAGATGTTCACATGATACAGTGTATCAGAAGTGATACACTCTCAAATTCTCTCTGAAGAATTTTGGAATCAATTAAATGACAAAGGAAACACTGGCAAAGGGACCACCCAGCATGGTGGGCCCACATCAAAGAAGGCACTATGATATTCTTTGAATGAAGCAGTAGCTCAATTGCAGTAGCTCAAAAGTAATGTGAGATGGCCAAATTTAGAGGAATCTCCATTCCAAATATTCATATGAACTATTTGTTTTGTGGTCATATATATATAATATATATATATATATATTATATATATATGTATATATAAAACACTGTACCTTGACTCCCAACATATTGAGTCATTTTGATCACCTTCAAGAATGGACAACCATGTCATCTGTAAAAAGTGACAATTTTGTTTCTTCTTTGCCTGCTATAGCTATTATGGCTATCATTTCTAGAACTATATAAAAAAAGTAGGATGATATAATGAACATCTTTGCCTTATCCTGCCCTTATTGAAAAGATCTCTAACATTTTTCCATTGTAGGAAATACTTTCTCCTGGTTGAAGATGGATATACTTTAATATATTATAAAAAGATATTGATTCCTATATTTTATAATGTTAATGATTTTTATACTGTATGTTAATATAAATAGGTAGTCAAAAACTTTTCCTGCATCTATTAATATGTGATTTTACATGTTATCAGTGCTATTAGTGCATTTATCATTTTCCTAAAATCTAACTAACCCACATTATTGGTTCAGATCCTAAATGATCACAGTGTTTAATAGGTTACTTAGGTTTACTAGTACTTTATTCACTATTTTGAGTCAATATTCATTAGGGTATTGGCCTATAATTTTATAATTTCTATCTTCTGGTTTTGATATTATTTTAGCATTCATTTCATAGAGGAATTTGCTAGAATTTTTTTCCTCAACTTTAACAAAATTTGTGATTGGAAATGTTTTTTTGAATATTTGATCAAGTTAACTTGTAAATTAATTTGGTCCTGGTATTCTTTCTTTGATTCATTTATGGATTATTCAATTTCTTTTTCCTGATATCATATTATTTAAATTCTCTATTTCTTGATTTGTTAATCTAATCATTTAACATTTTTGTAAATATTCTTCCATTTCATTTAAAGGCTGGTTGTGTTGTCATATAGTTGAAGAGTTTCTAATAATTTTTTTATTATAAATTTTCCTTTTTCATTTTTAAAATATTCACAATTTGTTCTCCCCTATTCTTAAAAATTAGGTTAATAAACTACTTTAGTCAATTTAAACAAGTACTAGCTTTAAATAAAGCTTAATTAAATTAAGAAATTCAATTTTTGTTTTCAAAATTTCTTTTCTGTTTCTTTAGATTTTTGGGGGAGGGAGAAGGTGGTGAAAACAAGAGTACAACCAACACTAATAATCTCCAATTGAAATGGTTGCCTTCTACTCCAGTGCCTCTTCTCTTTCTTAGATGTTCTTTTCTTTAACTTTGCCTTATCAATAAGTTTGTTGGGTTTTTTTTTTTTTTTTTAGTTTTTGCAAGGCAATGGGGTTAAGTGGCTTGCCCAAGGCTACATGGCTAGATAATTATTAAGTGTCTGAGGCTGGATTTGAACTCAGGTACTCCTGACTCCAGGGCTGGTGCTCTATCCACTGCCACATAGCCACCCCAACCTTATCAATAAGTTTGAAAGGTTCTGAAGATAAAAAAAAAGGTTTAATCCTTCATCTTGTTGGTCACATTGACCTAGAATATCTCCATCATATTTTAAAATGTTTATATTAGAAATTATCACTTTTTTCCTTTTGGAAGTATTTTTTATTAAAGATTTTATTTATTTTGAGTTTTACAATTTTCCCCCCTAATCTTACTTCCCGCTCCCCCACCCTCCACAGAAAGCAATTTGTCAGTCTTTACATTGTTTCTATGTTGTACATTGATCCAAATTGAAATTATTGCTTTTGGCTGCTATTTTTATTTCAGTTTGGCAAGTAACTGAAGTATCTGCTAAGTCATTTCTTAAACCCCTTTTGGTTATGTCAATTGTTATGTCAATTGATCTATCTCAAACTTTTGGTTTAAATCACAGAATTTCAGATTTAAAAGAAACCTTTGTAGCTATTTCATCCAGGAGTCAGCAAACTTTCTATGTTAAGAGTCAGAAAACAAATATTTTAGACTTTGTGAATTAACAGGCAAAATATTATATAGGTATTTAAACACAAGAGAAAACAAATTTCCACATTTTTATTGACCACATTCAAAGTATAAAAATAATGGGTACATTTTTTTTACAATACAGGTCTAACGATAAAAATTTAATTTTGGAGGGAGGAAGGTAACATTTCACTTAACTGGGATTCAAAGTTAGTGTTCCCTATCACCAAAATCAATTGTAAATGTTCATCGGTTAATGCTACTCTATGATGAGATCTTACATATTTCATCTTTGAAAATGTCTTTTCACACAAAGAGGTATTGCCAAGTACCATCAATCCATGAACGTATGGGTTTAATTGAGCTGAAAGGCTAATATTCTTAAACAAGATTATTTTCTGTGATCACATTTATTCAGCTGCTGAAATCAAACATGTTTAATTAACTCACCATACATAAATTCTTGTTTGACTAACAAATGAGTCACTCAGAAACTTTGTAGCAATAATGTATGAATATTTAGGCTAGTAATATTGATGCATTTTATTTTCTCTTAGCTCAGTTATGTTACTGCTGACTGCCATCAATTTGATAACAAAATAACCAACCCTCCACATTTTAAAAGCATGACATTTGATACCCAATTTTCTTTTGTTTTGCTGTTAATTTTACAGGTAAACATATATATGTAATTATATATATGTATGTGTGCACATGTGTGCATGTGAACATAAGAATGTGTGTTCCCAGAAACACTGTTGATTTTAACTGTCACTGCAATTTGTAGTGAACCAAGGAGCAATGTGAAATACTGAGAGTGCCACACGCAGTTATCTATGTAATTCTGACATTGCAGCACAAAAGCAGCCATGAATAACCTGTAAACAAAGGGGCACGACTATGTTCCAATAAAACTTGTTTATGGGCACTAAAATTTGAATTTCATATAATTTTCATGTATCATAAAAATTATTCTTTTCTGATTTTTGAAAAACCATTAAAAAATATAAAACACTATCCTTGGCTTAAGAGTCATACAAAAACAGGAACTAGACCATATTTGTCCCACCAGCTGTAATTTGCTGACTGCTGAGCTCCTTCAACTCATTCAAGGCTGTAACCATCTGCTAATGAGGTATTCAACAATCCAGCAAAGCTTTGCTTGATGGAGGGTGTACCTATCATTTACCTACATTTTCAGATAGCTCTAATTGAAAGAAGTTTCCTACTACTTCAATTCTAAATTGATCTCTTTGCTAAACTCTAATCATTACTCCTGGTTTTACCCCTATTATATAGAACAAATCTCAACCCTCTTCTCCACTGAAGCCCTTCAGATACTTTTGAAGATAAAAGTTAACTTCTTTTTTTTTTTTTTTTTTGCTAGGCAGTGGGGTTAAGTGGCTTGCCCAAGGCCACATGGCTAGGTAATTATTAAGGGTCTGAGGCCACATTTGAACTCTGGTACTCCTGACTCCAGGGCCAGTGCTCTATCCACTGTGCCACCTAGCTGCCCTGATAGTTAACTTCTTGATCTTCATTAAGCTTCATTTTCTGCACATTAAAATTCCCCAGTTCTTTCAATCAATGTTCACAAATTAAACAAGATTAAACTTAAGAGCTCTTACATTTCGATTCAAAAATTTACAAAACAAGAAGGTCAGACATCAGTTCATATGAAAGAGAGATCTGGGAATTTTAGTGAACTACAAGCTCTTTCTAGGAGTAAGTGTGGTAATAAGCAACCAAGAAAGCTAATACAGTTTTTAAGCTACAATGAAAGAAATAGTTTTCAAGAATAATGAGAGGATGGTCCCATTGTGCTGTGACCTAGTCAGGTTACAGTTGAGTTTGTGTTTAGTTCTGGTTGTCACAAATAAAGAAATATAGTGTATTCAGAAGCCTGTTCATGCCACATTAGATCAGTGTGGAAGGATATGATAATGTTTATCCCAGAGAAGACAAAACTTAGGGGGGGAAAAACCTGCTGTATTCAGTTATTTGAAAAACTGCCATGGACAAGATGGAATTGAGGACAGATCCAGGAGCAATGGATCAAAATGGCAAAAAAGCAAATTTAAAGATGATGTGAGAAAAATTTCCTAAAAAATGAAAATGATCTAAAAGCAGAAATGGCAGCCCTGTGAGATAATTTGTTCTCCTTCCATCTTCAAGTAAAAATAAAATAGCCATTTGCTTAGGTGTATTGTGGAGGAATTGTTTTTCAGGTGTGGGGTGTCCTGAATAGCATTTGAAATTCTTTAATTCTGTAACTCTTACTTCTATAATAAACTAATTAAGAAAAAGTACTTTGCAACAGTTAGTATTAATATAGAATGTCAAATTATTTTTTGACCAAAAAATACATACTTTTGGTCATCCCAAGGTTTTTCCTCTATTCTATTTTTATCAGCTTTTCTTCTTTTAATTTTAATTAAAAACTGTGTTTTCCTTTTTGAACTTCCTTGATTCAAAGAAGAAAAAAAGTAAAGATTTTCTTTTCTTGATTGAGCATATTTTTTCACTTTTTAATTTTTCTTGCCTTTTTGTTTTTGCAACATGACTAATATGGAAATGTTTTGCATGACTTCACATGTATAATGACTATAATTTTTCTTGCCTTTTCGATAGGTAGAAAGAGAATCTAGAAAAGAGAGAATTTGGAACTCAAAATAAGAAACAAATGTTAACACATGCATTTGGGAAATACTTAACAAAATAAATAAAAATACAACATGCATAATATTAAAAAAAAGAAACCCTCCCCTATAAGCCTGAATTTGTGCTAAAAAAAACCAACCTCTAAAGCCTTTACATTTATCTCCATTACATTTAATCTTATTAGATTCAACTTACTATTTTAGTATGTTGATATTCTTTTTCTTTTTTCGGTTTTTGCAAGGCAAATGGAGTTAAGTGGCTTGCCCAAGGCCACACAGCTAGGTAATTATTAAGTGTCTGAGGCCAGATCTGAACCCAGGTACTCCTGATTCCAAGGCCAGTGCTTTATCCACTACGCCACCTAGCCACCCCTGATATTTTTAAACTTAAATTTGGTGTACACTCTTTAAATCTTAATAACATAGTTCATTATAAGCAAAATTATGTATTTCCTTCAAATTAAAAACCTTTTTACAGATAGTTCTTGCCAAGAAAATAATATTCATATAAGAAATATCTTCCGTAACTTTATTTTGGGAAGATATTTTAAAAACCAAGAATAAGTCTTTTTTTCGAGTATTTTTGCTACTGTTATTTTAATGAGAGGCATAATAGTATAATGAATAGAAAGCTGATCTTGAAATCAGAAGATCTGGGTTCAAATCCTGCTTCTGAAAAAAATATATATATATTACTTATGTGATCTGGAACAAGTTGCTTATCGTTTCAGTGCTCTAGTCTACTTTCTTTTTTTCTTTCAAAGACTGTAAGTTGCAAAGAAGATGCCAACCTACCCTGATTGCGAGAGTTTCTTTACCTGAGAGTTTCCCATACCAGTGAAATTTCCAGTCTAGACCTGATCCTGGTCCCTAACCTTATCTTAAGTTTTTCCAAAAGCTTTTCAAAAAGCAAATTTCCTCTTTCCCCTCTTGCATAGGTAAAACCTACTGACCTCTGAAATATGACAGTTGGAGATAACATCACTATAATTTACAGTTTTATTTTCAACTCTGGATACTACATTTTGGGAAGGAATTTAATAAGCGGCAGAGTATGTAAAAAGGGCAAGTAGGATGGCAAAGGATCCTAAAATCATGCCATATAAGGAGTAGTGGAAGAATTTTTAATCTGGAGCAGAGAAGATATAGGGGAGGCAAGGCAGTCTTCTGATAAATGAAGGATTATCTCCAAAGGAAGAATGAGAAACTAGATTTATCTCCTTGGTCCCCAAGGGCAGAACCAGGAATAACAGGTGAAGCTGGCAGATACAAATTGTCTTAATTAAGGAAAAAGTTTCTAGTAATGAGGATTATCCAGAGGCAATGAATTTCCCCCTTAGTGGAAGTCTTGAAACAAAAACTGGATGACAACTTGTTGGGTATTTGGCAGACAGGATTCTTGTTCAAATGCAGCGTTGATTTGATGGGATCTGGGATCCTTTACAGCTTTGGATTCCACAGTTTTGCAATGTGAGCCCAACAATTCCAGTGGTACATGAATTAATTTTTGTTGTGTAGGGATTATGCTAAATTCTTAAATTTCCAGAGACTATGTTCTAAAGTAATCTGAACGCTGTACTTAAAATATAAAATGTGTTTTTCCAGAGAGTTGTTTCATTTTCATGTAATAATACATCATCCACAGAGTATGTTTCTATTTTTAATTATTTTCTTTGATAAATCAGTTGCTTCACAAAAATCCTTTTTTAAAGACAACAATCCAAGAAAAACTTAATATTACAGTATTCACATTTTAAAGATTGTCAGTTTCATAGACCAAATATATTTAAAACAAAGATTTCTGGAATTTTTTTGTCACTATCTGCCAGAGACAGCCCTCTATATGGACAAAAATCTGGATGATAAGCCCAAATTTGTGTAAAAAGAAAAAAAGTGCCCTATTACTTTCTCACACAGATTTGAAACAAAGATCATTTAACAGATTACAAGGAACTAATTCATAAGAAAGAATGCTGTATGCTTTCACATAACAGGTTACTAACAAATATTTGTTGGATAATCTGTCTAAACAGCATACTTGTGCTCTTTCCCAGTTTATTTCACATACTGGATAAAAGGAGGAATATATTTCACCACCTGGGGAAAAATCCCCAAAATACTGAAGCAGTTTAGCAAGCCCAGCAGTTAAGAGTTTCATTTGGGTTTGGCAAAGCCAACCGAACTTATTTGATCTATGAGGGAACAACAGTAACAACAACATCAACAAGTCAAACTTTAAAGCACATTTGAAAGAATCTTCCTGACCCTAGTAAAGAATTCAATAATAGAATTGGTATTCAATTTTTTCATCCGAAAAGTATATCTCATAGATTCTCTTAGATACATGGAATGGATGGAAAGGAAATGTTTTTGAGATATTGATGAATTACTGGAGGAAAAAGAAAATGGCTAATCATGTAAAATAAGTATGTTTTTAGCATATTAGTAGTAGTAATTAAGGTTTCTTATGGCATGTCCCTCCCAAAACTTAAATTTATCCTTTGTCTATTCTTCTAAAGTGGTAATTAAGGATTTTTAGTTTGAAGGAAAACAATTCCAAACATTTTTTTAAATGAAAAGGAGGGGGAAAAAACCATATAATTCACTTAGCTTGAATGACTGCTTGAATCACTAGTTTTTGGAACTCATTTTCAATTAGTTTTTAGAACTCATTTTCAATTTGCAAAATGAAAATAACTTTACATTCTCCAAACTTCAAAAGTTTGGCACTCCAACAAACAAAGCACAAAGCCCCCTTAACTCACAATTTAATGAATCTATTATAACATGATTTCCAAATTTCTGGAATAATTAAAAAAGCAAACATTAACAATTTTTCATCTGAATCAAAAAATTCGTAAAGAATTCTAGGAATAACTTAAAAAGGGAAGAAATAGTTTCTGTAGTTTCTGCTTAAAAAAAATAACTTTGGCAAGTTAGAGTTTGAGTCAAATTGATAAGAGAAATGAGTTTTTAGTCATATATATGTTTAATTATCGCAGTAAAATTTACAAGAAAATCCTTGCTTTTTAAAAGTGTTATTTCCTTCCTTGTTAAACTGAGGAGTTAAGTAATTTTTAAATTAGTTTTTGACATCATCTTTAAAATAAACAATTCTCTTTAGAAGGCCAAAAGTATAAATTTAATATCTACTGGGGGGAAATGGTACCAGAAAAACAAATCTTCATAAAAAATACTTCATTACAATATTAGTTCAATAATCTGTGGCTGCATCTCAAGAACTGATAATATCCAAACCATATAAATATTTCATATAAACAAATTAAGTTGATTTTGGCATTCTTTAAAAGAAATCATTTAAAGAATGTTTTTCTAAACTATTAAATGGGTTGGAAGAAAAAAGAATATATTTTTTCTTTTCATTAATTGTACATCAACTCAGAAGTCAAAAGTTCTATTATTATTCCAAATCCAGCATTACCATAAGATCAAGAGGGGAAAATGAATTTTAGACTTCAAAACAGTTGACGGTATCTAGAAATCATCTTTAAAATAGTATGTAATGAAGAAATATTGATGTTCAGGATCAAAAACCAAACAATTGCACATGAACAAACACCAATGAGCAAAATTGACTGGAAAGAAAATATGTAATCAAACCATAATTATGATGAAATTAGTTTTGATCACTAGTTGATTAATATTTTTAAATCACTTCCAGGAGATTGGCTTGCTATCTATCCTAGTGTCCTGAAGTATCTGAAGAGACTGTTATATATTTTACATAGCATTGTTTCTTAACTCCAAAGTAACAACATGGTTAATGTGGTAGAAAACTAATAAAAAATATTTAAATGAGAAACATATGGAAACTGGTTGTTTAAGATCCATTACTGGGTACCATTTTCACTTATTTAAATATATATTTAGCAAATACCTTTAAATATAAGTTTAGGTCAAATGTGAAATGAGTCTGGCCAGAACATATAAACTAGTATTTGAAGATATTAAAAATTTCATTATGAGTTGCTGTTTCTTCATTATTAAATGATTAATTTATTAATTAATTCTGGGATGGATCTGAGATACAGTCTGAGAACTATGGAATACTAAATTTGGACATGTTCATTAAATTTAATCAGTTTAAAAACTTCCATTTTGAAACACTAAATATGTATTGTTCTCTAGAAATTATGTTCAATATATTCATAATCCCAATTAGTAATCAATTTATAAAAATAGTTTTTATCCTGTAATTTTAGCAAAGTAAAAATAGGAGGTTTTTTCTTTTTTCATTTTTTAAAATAACAAATGAAACAGGCTCACTGAATGAGAGAAATTTAAGCTTGTTTTAAAATGTCATACAATCACAACTTAATCATACTTCTTTTATAATGTCGTGTTGCTGTTCACCTCATACTGGCAGTTTTAAGGTGCAAAGGCTTCTTCTAAATAGATGGGCCTAAAATAAGAATCCAATTTCACCGGCTATAGATTTAAGCTAGCCCACTGAAAATCTGCTTTAAAGTACACAGAAAAATTAAAACAGCATAATTTTTTAGAAAATGGTAGCACTTTCCATTGATATAATAAAGGGACTCAAGGGATGTTTGTCATTCATTATATTAGAGTTAAACCTTTAAAGAAAAATTCAAAAACCCCCCAAACAAACAAAAAAACCACACACACATTTGAAAGAAGTTGCTGTACCTGCAAAGACTGTTTAAGCTTACTATGAAATACAAAAAGTGCACCCTTCTATATCTACATATAAAACATTAGAAATAAAACTTGTGTAAAATGTTTGCTGTGCAAACTATAAAAAGTCAGTCAAGTCCATTTTTTTTTTCTCCTAACTAGGGCCATATTCTCTTGCTTCCTACTGCAGAGAATCACTGTTATCCAATACCAGGCCACTAATGTTTGTTGCTGTGAGCTCCCCTCCATCATCTTCGGTGCTATCCACAGATTCATCCTCACTTTGACCTCCCATCATCACTTGCTGCACCGCTAACGTAGCACCATCAGATGACAGAGACTGGAGACTGTCCACGTTCATATTAACTGGTGCAGTAATGGTCACAACAGCTCCTGGGGGATACATTCAACATTCAACATTTATTTTAAGATTAGTACTCTCAGAGAAACAACATTCTATGGAACTTTTAGTATAATTAAGCACAGAGGATACCAATGCGATATTTCTTAGTTATTTAATAAAATGTTCCATATAAATAAGTATGTATATAAAAATGGAGTTGGTTCTGGAACCAACTGATTATGTCGGTTCTGGTATGCTCTCTATATAAGGAAGGTTTCCTTGATAGGGATCTAGAGAATAGGGAATACAGCCTTTTTTGAGGGGGGAAAAATGAAGGAATAATTAGAATAATATCACTTTTGAGGGATTATACAATGCTTTAACTACCTTATCTCATTTTTTGTTTTTAGGTTTTTGCAAGGCAAATGGGGTTAAGTGGCTTGCCCAAGGCCACACAGCTAGGTAATTATTAAGTGTATGAGCCGATTGGAACCAAGGTACTCCTGACTCCAGGGCCGGTGCTTTATCCACTGTGCAACCTAGCGGCCCCTACCTTATATCATTTGATCCTCACAACAACCCTACAAGAAAAGTACTAAAAATTTTATAGGTGAGGGAAAAAAAAGGATGAAAGAGGAAAGTGTAAAAACTAGATTGAAACCTAAGATCTTGGCAACTGGTCCCATCACTTCTTGACAAATAGAGAAATAGAAGGAGTGGAAGCGGTGTCAGATTTCATATTCTTGCGGATCATTGTGGATGGCGGCTGCAGCCATAGTTCTTGGAAGGAAGGCTATGGCAAATCTGGACAGCATACTAAAAGGGAGAACATCACCTTGCTGACAAAAATCCATGTAGTCAAAATTAAGATTCTTCTAGTAGCAATGGATGACTGTAAGAATTGAACTCTAGGGGCGGCCAGGTGGTGCAGTGGATAGAGCACCAGCCCTGGAGTCAGGAGGGCCTGAGTTCAAATTTGAACTCAAACATTTAATAATTACCTAGCTGTGTGGACTTGGGCAAACCACTTAACCCCATTGTCTTGCAAAAAAGAACTGAACTCTAAAGAAAGCTGAGCTCTACACAATTGATGCTTTTGAACTGTGATGCTGGAGAGAACTTTTTGAGAGTCCCTTGGACAACAAGGAAATAAAACCAGTCAATCCTTAGAGAAATTAATTCAAACTATTCATTGGAATGTCAAATAATTACCTAGCTGTGTGATCTTGGGTAAGCAACTTACTCCAAAATAAACAAACAAACAAAAAAATTGAAGCTCACTGAAATAAAATTACTTGGACATAGTCAAGCAGTTAGCTAAATTCAAAATCAGATCTCCTCTGGCCTAAGTCTAGAAACCCTTTTTTTACCACTGCTGCTTCCTCTAAAGAACTGCAATCTTACTGTGGTGGGTTTGCCCTTCACAGGCACAAAGCAATCTATTCATGTCCTCTTTATTCATTGTGATTTTTGTCTACTTTCTTCCAGAGATCTTCCATAGAGAATCCACTCAATGAGCTTAGAAGCCTTCTTCAAGGTTTTGTACTAGTGGCACTTAGGATGTCTATCTGATAGCTCTACTTCCTTTTCTGTTGATATTTTTGTTGCTAATATTCCTTTCTCAATATAAAGATTTTATTCACTATCTAATATTTCATATGCTAAGCCCTGGGGAACATTTAACCAAGGGCAAAATGCATATGATAATTTTACAGAGTAGATAATACATAATTTTAGAGCTAGGAATAATCAGGAAAGGTTTTCACGAGGGGCACTGAGGAAAACAATTCTAAAGAGAGAAATGAAAGTTATTGGAAGAGATTTTTAAGATTTATAAAGAAAATGGATTCAAGAGAAGTTAATGAAAAAAATAATATTAGCAATCAGGGTTAAAGCTGAGAATGGGTTAAATTTGTTGAGAAAGCTAAGAACAGCAAAAAGGGGGCAGCTAGGTGGCACAATGGATAGAGTACAGGCCTTGGAGTCAGGAGTACCTGAGTTCAAATCCGACCTCAGACACTTAATAATTAACCTAGCTGTGTGGCCTTGGGCAAGCCACTTAACCCTATTTGCCTTGCAAAAACCTTAAAAAAAAAAACCAGCAAAAAGTAAGAAAAGATAAACCAAGAATAGATAGGACTGCTCCTCTGTGGTAATTGGAGCCAAAAGAAGACTACTAAAACCTCCAGATCTTTTTCAGATAAATAGTTGCCTAACCATGCCTCCATCATTTTGTATGTGTGAAGCTGGTTTAAGGAACTCCAAAATTGAGGAACCCTTATTTTGCTTGTTTTTCTCAGTCAAAATGAAGGCTCTATTGCCTGGAAAGGGTAGAACAAAAAGAGTTATGAGAGATGAATTCCAAGATCAGAAAGGGTGATGGTAAGTACTTGGCTACTCCTGATAAATTCAGGTTACCTGGCCCTGATGAACTGAAATAACTTAAAAATGTAATAGTGTCATGGTCAATAACATCTAAAAATCTTGGAGATAGGGACAAAATTTACAGGACTGGAGAAGGGCAAATAGTGTCAAAATTTAAAAAAAACAAACAAACCAGAAAATGTTAAAGGTTAGTGAGTTGTTGACTTCTGGTAGAATTCTAGGATGCATTTTTAAAATGTGGTTAAGAACCAAAAAGGAATGAAAATAAAAAATCCACACAGTTTCAGCAGAAAAAAAAGTAATCTGGTTTCCTTTTTTTTTTCCTTTTCTTCCTTTTTTCAAAAAATGAGATTATGTAACTTGTAGATCAGGGCAAAGTGAAAGAGAAAGTATATCTAGATTTCAGCAAAGTGGTCTGGTAAAGTATCGCAGAATCTCACCTTCATGCCTCTTAGCTTCTTCATCTTGTGTAAAAGTTGGAAAGATGAAAGTTAAGTGATAGCACAATTGGAAGGATTTGGATCTAATTGAATGACTAGTAATTAATTGTTAATGATTCAATGTCAACTTAGAAGGAAATATCAGTGGAATTATCCAGGACCTGTTCTTAGTCCTGTGTTGGTTAGCCTTTTTATCTATGACTTGGATAAATGCATAAATGTCATGCTAAAAAATGGGGAAGGATTGGTAACACAATGGTAGATACAGAATCAGAACCTAAAATTATCAATAGGTTAACTATCTACTATACTAAAAATAATAAGACAAAATTTCAGAGTGATAACTATCAAGTCTTACACATGGATTCCTAAAATCAGCTTCACAAATACAAAATAGTTGAGGCATGGTTAGACAGCATATTCTTAGTTCATTATCAGTCAACAGTGTAATGTAGTTCCCAGAAAAGCTTTTGGAAATTTAGGATAGACAAAGAGAAGCATGGTTTCTCCAAGATGACCTATTAATTAATCAATGACCTATTAGTTACAAAATGTAATGTTCTTTTCTCAGTTTTTATCCTTGACCTATCTGTTTGGAACTATTAACTATCCCCACATCGAAAATACTACACACACACTCTGGGTTTATATGACACTGCTGTTTGTCCTTCTCCACACACACATCACACTTATGGCATCCCACAAAGTTCACTTCTAAGTCCTATTTTCTTCACCCTCAAATTACAAGCTTGAGTTTATTTAGTGTTTGCAAAGTGCTTTACGTATGTTAACCCATTAGATTATCATAATAATCCTGTGAAGTTTTACAGATGAAGAAACTGAGACACAGAGAAAGTGACTTGCCCATGGAAGGAGGAAGAATTCAAATTTCTATCTTCCTGTCTTAAAATTCTAGGTTCTGTCACCTAGCTAATACTCTCCCTTGAGGGTATCTCATCAGCTTCCTCTGGTAGAATACTATAGAGATATATCTAGACTATCTAGATATTCAGGTCTATTGGTCACTTTCAACAGGATGTTAGGTATCTCAGACTCAAGAAACATCTATAAAACCCTTAATTTTCATTTCCCCCAAAAAACCTCCCCTCTTCCTTATTGTCTCTATTTTTTATTTTTGTTTTTTTAATCTTTTTTGTTTTTTTTAGGTTTTTGCAGAAAAACATGGAAAGACTTACAAGAAATTAAAGTGAAATTAGCACAACCAGGAGAATATTTTATATAGCAACAGCAATTTATACAATGACTTAGGTATTCTCAGCAATACAATGATCCAAAGCATTTCCAAGGGCCTGGTGGTGATAAATGCTATCCACCTCCAGAGGAAAAATTTGATAGAGTCTGAATACAGATTGAAACATACTTTTCTAAACTTTATTTTTTCTCTTCATTTGTTTGGTTTATATTTTATTTTATAACACAACTAACAAGGAAATATTTTGCATGACTGTTAACATATATAAACTACATAAAATTGCTGGCCTTCTCAATTAGGGGACAAGAAAGAAGAAAGGGAAAGCATTTGAAATTCAATTTTTTTTTTAGGTTTTTTTGTAAGGCAAACGGGGTTAAGTGGCTTGCCCAAGGCCACACAGCTAGGTAATTATTAAGTGTCTGAGACCTGATTTGAACCCAGGTACTCCTGACTCCAGGGCGGGTGCTTTATCCACTACGCCACCTAGCTGCCCCTGAAATTCAATTTTTTAAAAAATCAATGTTAACTACTGGGTCTATACCCTGAAGAGATGATGAACAAGGATAAAAACATCACTTGTACAAAAATATTCATGGAAGCCCTGTTTGTGGTGGCAAAGAATTTGAAATCAAGAAAAAGTCCTTCAATTGGGGAATGGCTTAGCAAACTGTGGTATATGTTAAGTCATGGAACACCTATTGTTCTATTAGAAACCAGGAGGGATGGGAATCCAGGGAAGCCTGGAAGGATTTGCGTGAACTGATGCTGAGTGAGATGAGCAGAACCAGAAAACACTGTACACCTTAACAGCAACATGGGAGTGATGATCAACCTTGAAGGACTCGCTCATTCCATCAGTGCAACAACAGGGACAATTTGGGGCTGTCTGTGACAGAGAATATCATCTGTATCCAGAGAAAGAATTGTAGAGTTTGAACAAAGACCAAGAACCTTTAATTTAGGAAAAAACTCTGATATTTTATTGTCTGATCTTGCTATCTCTTTTACTTTGTGTTTCTTCCTTCAGGATGTGATTTCTCTCTTATCACATTTGATTTGGATCATTGTAAACCATGGAAACAATGTAGAGACTGGCAGACTGTCTTCTGTGGGGGGGTGGGGGGGCAGGGAAGTAGGATTGGGGGGAAAAATTGTAAAATTCAAAATAAATAAAAATTTTTAAAAACTCAATGTTTTTTTTTTAGGTTTTTTTGCAGGGCAAATGGGGTTAAGTGGCTTGCCCAAGGCCACACAGCTAGGTAATCATTAAGTGTCTGAGACTGGATTTGAACCCAGGTACTCCTGACTCCAGGGCCGGTGCTTTATCCACTGCGCCACCTAGCCGCCCCAAAACTCAATGTTAAAAAATGTTTTTACATATAATTGGGAAAAAATAAAATACTAAATAGAAAAAAAATAAACCCCACTGGTTCCCAATCACCTCCAAATCAAATTCTCTGCCTGGCATTCATAACTCTTTATAACTTGGTTTCTTCCTACCTTTCTTCCTACCTCCTACTCACTTTATTCTTATATGCCTGGAGTTCTCTCCCTGCTCAAGTTCCTTCTGGCCACTCTGGTTTCCTTCCACAATCAGTCAAAATTCTAAATTTTACAAGAAACCTTTAAAATCCCTCTTCATAAGGGGCAGTTAGGTGGCACAGTGTATAGAGCACCGGCCCTGGAATGAGGAGTACCTGAGTTCAAATCCGGCCTCAGACACTTAATGATTACCTAGCTGTGTGGCCTTGGGCAAGCCACTTAACCCCACTGCCTTGAAAAAACCTATTTAAAAAAAGTCCCTCTTCATATTAGTGCCTTCTCTCTGCTGCTTTTTCCTAATTTTTTCCTGTAGACACAGGAGATAATTAACAGATGGGGGAATCCAAAAGACCCACAAAATATAAAATATGACATTCAAATATAGAACTTAAGAGAAAACATGAGTGAAAAATACAAGGGATTAAAGTTAAACTGCTAACATTCTTATTTAGGGAGTAAAAGACTCAGAACTTTATCATCATCAGGGGAAGTTTAATTAGATAGATGACCTTATATCTAGATGATTTTTTTTTTAGGTTTTTGTAAGGCAATGGGGTTAAGTGGCTTGCCCAAGGCCACACAAGCTAGGTAGTCATTAAGTGTCTGAGGCTGGATTTGAACTCAGGTACTCCTGATTCCAGGATCCACTGCACTACCTAGCCGCCCCCAATCTTGATGATTTCAAAATAAGAAAGGAAAGGTAGGGAAGGAATAGGCATTGAGAGGGAAGAATAGTTTACATACTTTTTTTTGTTGTTTTCCACCAGACTTGTCTGATAACTGAGGACTGTCCAGAAAGTAAGAGCCCCCTGAAAGATTCTGAGCAGAGGTATAAGATGTGATCAAAACCGTCCACTAGGATCAGACCTTATACTGGATCATGTCTCAGCTGTTAGTGGATAAAATATTGAGTCTGAAGTCAAGAAGATCTGAGTTCAAATCTGAAACAGGATGAGATAATCTTAACTTCTTACACAATTTCAGCTGGAAGGGAACAGAGATACCACCTAATCCAACTCCATACCTGGAAAGGATCCCTGCTGCAACACATCTGACAAGGAATTGTCCAGTCTCAAAGATCTCAAGAGGTAAAAAGAGACCTTAAAAGATCTGCTTTTACTTGAAGCAACTGAGACCAAAGGATAAAACAATTTGTCCAGGGTGTCACAACTAGGAAGTGTCAAAGCTGACTGGTTGGAGAACATGGAAACATGGATGTAGATAGAGCTTGACCATACAGAGGTTTAGGCAGACAGGGGTTTGAAGTGTCTTGCCCATGGTCAAATGGATAATAATGAATGGAACCGGGATTTGAACCCAGGATCCCTGACTTTACATAAGTTGCTCTCTCCATTGTACCATGTAGGTATGCAAAGTAAAAATGTGATTTGTTTAAGGTTACAGATATTATGTATGGGCAGTTAGATGGTACAGTGGATAGAGTGTTGGACCTGATGTCATGAAGACTCAGTTTTCCTGAGTTCAAATTTGGCCTCAGACATTGATGAGCTGGGTGACCCTGAATTTAACTCTGCATCACTTTACCTCAGTTTCTTCATCTGTAAAATGATCTAAAGAAGGAAAAAACAAACTATTCCAATATCTTTGCCAAGAAAACCTCCAAATGAGATCATAAAGAATCAGACATGACCAAAATAACTGAAAAAACAGATTATTATGTGGCAGAGTCAGAATTGGAATTAAGGTCCTTTGAATCCAAGTCCAGAGATCTTTCCAAATCAATCATCAAAGAAACAATTGACTAAAAAAATGAGGGGAAGCACTCATAAAGCAATGGAACAGAATGTAAAATGGAAAGCCTGCGTATTTGTATTTGAACATTAAAATGTCAGGAGAAAATGAAAAACCCCAACACTTGGATGGTCTCATTGAAAAGGAGCTAAGTGGTGCAGTGGATAAAGCACCGGCCCTGGAGTCAGGAGTACCTGGGTTCAAATCCAGTCTCAAACACTTAATAATTACCTAGCTGTGTGGCCTTGGGCAAGCCACTTAACCCCAGTTGCCTTGAAAAAAACTAAAAAAAAAAAGAGTTGCAGAAGGATATGGACAAGGTTTACATGGAATAAAAAAAGATTGGTAGCTCTTGAGCCATTATGTTGGAGGAAATCCTTACATCAATGAGATCATGGATCCATTTAAATTTTGAGATACAAGTTACATAAAACTCAGGGGATTTCAGGGAAATTTTGAGGCTGATGTTCAGAGTAATATACGATGCCTTAAAAGATCAGATTTTACTTGGAAGCAAACTGAGGTCAAAAAGGACAAAACAATTTGTCCAGGGTGCTACAACAAATAAGTGTCAAAGCCGACCAGGTGCCCGGAGAACATGGAATCATGGATGTAGACAGAGTTTCATAAGAAGTTTATGGCAAGTTTTTAACATAATTAGTTGTGAAAATTTGCCCTCAATTTGTAGTTTTCTCTATCAGGAGATAGCCTTAGTTATTTGATCAGACCTTGAGCAAAACTGAAGAGGCTGAAATTTGTCACTGAGAAAATATTGCCTCTTCTGTTGTTGTCTTCTTTCCTTATTTTACTCAGGATTTGGATATCATAATGTTGCCTTTGCTACTTAAAGTCTTCTGGTTTGGCATTCACCTGCTCTTCCTCCAGGTACTCCATGTTACAAAATTACCCTTATTCAATTATTCCTCCCTCTCTTCTTTAATCCTGTTGAAAATTAATGCTAAAATCATGAACACATTTTGAAAAGCGTCTCAAATTTGCTTACTGAATTTCTGCATTTTAAATAAAAAGCAGTCCTGCTTATATAAGCAGTTTTTTTGTTTGGTTTTTTTTTTTTTTAGATTTTTCAAGGCAATGTGGTTAAGTGGCTTGCCCAAGGCCACACAGCTAGGTAATTATTAAGTGTCTGAGGCCAGATTTGAACTCAGGTACTCCTGACTCCAAGGCCAGTACTCTATCCACTATGCCACCTAGCTGCCCCGGGGCAGTTTGTTTTCTAATGTCTCATATCCCTTACATAGGAACATCCAGCTACTATTTGAAATAGTTCTTCAATATGTCAATACAGCTGTGATCTCAACAATGGTAGGTACTCCTTCCTATAGTATTGATCTCAATCTTCTCTCACATTCTCATTTGTTTTAACTTTTTTCCTTGTCTCTAGGAAATTGACTCAAAGTACAAGGGACCCTTCTTTAGTTCTCTTGACATTATATGGATACCACTGCAGCATCAGCACTGTCCACTAGTTTATCTCTCATTTACAGCATGACTATCTCACTTTTCTGCTCCTACCTCACTTCTCCTGTGTAAGTCTTCCTTAGTAATATTATGTAGCCAGTCAGGCCCACCATTTGCTATACCAACTTTAATTATTCATGAACTGTGGAAGAATACTGATGTGAAAAAGAAAGACCTTTGTTTCAAACAGAAGCATGTCACAGTTAAAAACACCAATGAAATCTAGGCCCTTTTCCTTCTCCTATTCAATTTTGGGCTCAGTTTATTTTCCACATCAGGTTAATATATATATTTTATACATATACACTGAAGAAGCATTTCTATAGATTTTCTATACAACTGCATGCAACAGACATAATAAGAGGTTTTTTTCCATTCACTTATTTTGTCTTTTGTTTGAAGGTTAGGCAGAACTCTTTTTAGGATGAAGGGTCTCATTTAGGAGGCTCTGCAATGTTACGGGCTTTTGGCAGTCAGTATATTGTTGTCCAAACATAGGGTTCTCTGGAGAACTTCACCATATGGAGGGAATCTCTTTCTTCCATTTGAAATCTTTATTCCACAGCTTTTATGACAAAAATAAACCTCTTTGGCAACAGATGTCTCTTAATACACACCTTGATTGATATCTGTAACCAGAGGGTTGCTGAGTAAAATTTTCTTTGTCACAATTGTCATATACAGTGGGGTAATGGGAAAAGACTATTTTGTTCTATTGATACAAATGCCTTTAAAGTAATAGTCAACAAACAATAAGTGTAGTGAAATCTTGATTTTTATCATCTGCTGAGGAATATTATTTGTAAAACCCTTCCTATTCTCTTCATATCTTCATTCAAGATTGCCCTTGGAGACAGAGCATACTATTTTACTGTCATAAAAATTCAGAAGACATGAGATAATGGAAATGTGAGTTGATAGAAACTATTATTTTTGTTGTCTCTTATTTTTGATAATTATAAGATTTTTTTCTAAGCTAGATGCTTTTTGGTCAGGATGGAGTACAACATCTAGTCAAAGCTAATAAAAATATATTTTCTAAAAAGCAAGGGAAAGAGAGAAAACATTTCTGTGTATTGCCCAAAGTTAGATCTCACAGATGACAGCTACAATGAAGAAAAGTTGACAAATTCAGAAGTATATAGAAAATGAAACCCAAGAAAGCAGTCGCTTATAAATCTCTTGGCCTCAAAATATCTATGCATAAACTTCCAAAGGTTAGGTAACAAACAAAAGTGATTGGAGAGTCTAATATAAGGAAGACCTTCCTGAGACATGACAGGATGAATGAAACCCATGATCAGAATATGGCTTTATACTCAACTGAAAAGGGAGGTGGACCCTGGTAGAAGATGAATTTGAAGGGATAACATATTAAAAACATGAGTTAATGGGTGAGAGAAGAATATACTGGGAGAAAGGGAAAGGGAGAGGTAGAATATCTAAGTTAAAGAGGCAAGAAAAAGCTTTGACAGTGGAATGGTAGAGGGGGGAAAGTGAAGGAAGTGAGTGAACCTTACTGTCATTGGAACTGGCTCAGAGAGGGAATAACATATATACTCAATTGGGTATAGCAGTCTATCTTGCTCTAGAAGAAAGTAGGATAGGAAAGGAATGAGAGAAAAGGGGTGGAGGTAGAAGGAGGGGAGGATAGGTGATAGAAGGGAAGGAAGACTGTGGAAGGAGGTAGTCTGATGCAAAACATGTCTGAAGACGGAATAGTTGAAAGGAGACACAGTATAGAATAAATGGGGGTAGGGGGGTATAGAATGAAGGGAAAAACAATTAGCAATAGTAACTATGGGGGAAAAATACTGAAACAAGTTTCTCTGATAGAGATCTCATTTCTCAAACATAGAGAACTAAGTCAAATTTGTAAAAAAAAATAAGAACCATTACCCAACTGATAAATGATCAAAAAAAATGCAATTTTCAGATAAGGTTATCAATACTATCTAGTTAAATAATTAAAAAAAATTTTTATTTATTTAAGGCAATGGGGTTAAGTGACTTGCCCAAGTTCACACAGCTAGGCAGTTATTAAGTGTCTGAGGCCACATTTGAACTCACATTTGAACACATTTCTGACTCCAGTGCCAATGCTCTATCCACTGTGCCACCTAGCTGCCCCTAGTTAAATATTTTAAAAAAATATCCTATCTCACTAAGATAGGAGAATGCAGTTGGAACAATTCTGAGGTTATTACCTAATACATAATGGATTGACCTATAGGACTGAAAGAGAAAATGACAAATATTGGAAGGGATTAATGCACTTTAGGAAGAGTTGTGAAATGGTCCAACAATTCTGTGGAGCAATTTGGGACTATGTCCAAAGGACTATAAAAATCATGCCTACCTTTGACCTAGCAATGCCACTACTGGGTCTATATTCCATAAGAGATGAAAAGCAGGAAGGGAAAGGACCTATGTGTTTATTCATAGCAGTTCTTTTCTGGTGGCAAGAAATTGGAGATTGAGGGGAGGCCCATCAGTTGGGGTATGGCTGAACAAATTGAGGTAGGTGATTAAGATGAAATGCTATGGGGCAGCTAGGTGGCGCAATGGATAAAACACTGGCCCTGGAGTCAGGAGTACCTGGGTTCAAATCAGGTCTCAAACACTTAATAATTACCTAGCTGTGTGGCCTTGGGCAAGCCACTTAACCCCATCTGCCTTGCAAAAAACCTAAAAAAATAAAAAGATGAAATGCTATTCTGTTATAAGAAATGATGAACAGGATGCTCTCAGTAAAAAGCTTTCACGAGCAGATACACTAGGAAATGTACTATATACAAAGTATATAAGTAGCAAAGTACATATAGCAAAGAATGTTATAGGATGCTCAGCTGTGAATGACTTACCTTTTCTCAACAATGCTGTGACACAGAGGACTTATGATAAAGAATACTATCCATCCCAGCAACCACTGCAGTTTATATTTTTATTAATTTCTGTAGTTGAATATTTGACAATTTCTAAATTTAGAATTTTTAGATTTGACAAATTTCCTTAAGACATAAATTCATTTTCTCAAAAAGTACTATTCTCTGGGGCTTGTGAAACATTTTTATTTTTAATTGTGATACCTGTGATGTTATTATATATAAACAATAATAATTTTCATTTCTCTTACCTTCTGACATAGTGAGTTCATTAGGTGGTTGTTGTGCAACCCCTGATGCAATAGAATCAGGCCAGAATCTTTGAACTGGTCTATTCTGAGCTGTTTTTTTCTTTGTTTTTGGAGTTTCTGAACAGCTGGAATCCAACATTGGCTGGAGAATTCGTCTTCTGGCGTTGATAAACCTGATCATCAAATAAAAATCCGAGATGAGAATGGCTTCCAAAAAAACAGATTTCCTGCCAAGAGCAACACACCAACTCATCATAGTCAAATTTCTCGTTTATTACTGTTAACAGCAATAAAAAATATGAATAATAGAATATGGAAAACAATTCATGAGAAACATTTGTTGAAATCCTGCAAACATATGGTGCTAATAAGTTTCTAAAATGTTTCACTTTTATAGACCCTGGCATTTTCCCACTTCCTCACCCATTTAATTATTTTTATTCTCTCTGTGTGTAGGGGTTATTTGTAAAGTTAATAGCTAAAGAAAATAGAGAATCTCGGTTTTCTTCTAAGGAAAGAATTATCACAGAGGCACTATTGTCTTCCTTTATTTCCTCTCAAAATAATTAGGAATTTTTTTTTACTAGCAATTGTAGCTAGACAATTGTAGCCTTTGGGTGTAATAATCAAAGTGTATTAAGCCTTCAACTGAACCTTTCACACACTGTCTTTTCAGAGTACTGGTAGTTGGAGAGAGAACATGAAACTATGTCATACAGGAAACAGTTGGGAAATTAAAGGCTGATGAAGACAATAAAAGGGGAGGAGATATGACAGTTTCAAACGTATGAGGAAGTGCCATGTGCAAGAGAGATGAGACTTATTTGTAGGTCACCAAAGGCCAAAACCCAAGAATGATGGATAAAAATTGCAGGTATGTATACTGCAGTTTAATATAAGAGAGTACTTCCAAAGAATTAGTTTACAAAAGTCCCACTCCAATGTCACATTGGGGAATGAAGTTTATCTTCATTCATCTGTCTTGAAAGTCATGCCAAGAAAACATAAGCATTGACAAGTCTTAATGAGTTAGAATGGGTAGTATAAGCCTGAAGATGAACTATATTTCTATTATTGAGGACCTATCTAGGCAATAATAGGACATCCCTAGGCAATAATAGGATAATAAATTTTTAGTTACGTCAACTCATAAAGCTCATATAACAAATTATGGAAGAAATATAATCTGAATTAGAAAAGGGAATATGTTTACTATCACAATTACATATTTTTATAAAATTTCAAGGAAAATAAAACCAACACAACTATAAGACAAACTGCTGATTGGGAGGATAAAACCTTTTTCTTCAAAATATCTCTAATAAAATTCTGAAATGCAAGATCCACAGGGAATTGAAACAAATAAAACAAGGAGCCGTCCCCCGAGGAATAAAGAAATGATCAGACTATTAACAGCTTTCAGATGAAGCACAAACTACCAATAACCATGTAAAAATGCTCCAAATTATTAATAAGAGAAATGAAATTAAAAACAATTCTGAATTTTCACATATCCATAAAAATTAGCAAAAACAATAAGGGAAGTAATCTATATATTGGAGGAACTCCAGGAAGATAGATGCACTAACACTTGTTAGTGACTATGAAATGATGTGACCATCCTAGAAAAAATTTGTAATTAAAATTCACTAAACTTTTTACACTCAGTAATCCCACTGCTCTATCTAAAAACCTTGAAAATGTCGAAAAACAGAAAGGTCTTGTATATACCCAAATATTTGTAGCAGAGCTTTATGTGGTAGTAAAAACAAAACAAAACACCACACAAACATACTGGAAATGTAGGGGAATGGTTGAACAACTGTGTTATATAAATATAATTGAATACTACTGTGTTATAAGAAATGAAGAACTTAGAAAAATATGAAATCTATATGAGTTCTGAGGTTTCTTCCAATTAAAATATTTTTTCTATAATTCCAAGGATTGATACCAATTAAAAATAAAAGAAAAATGACTATCATACCATAAATGAAACCAACTCTAAAAGACAAATCAGATTAAATAGAATGATAAACACTAATCTCATGAAACAGAAGACCTTTTTTCATCAGAAAGGTGAGGGATTAAGGATATAGAATATTATATAAATTCAATTTTATTTAACCCTTTCTGTGGTGGTCTGGAGAAGCTTTATGAATTGAGGACATTTTGAGAAAATTCATACGTAAGATTGCATTATATGATTTCTAAAGTCCCTTTCAATATTATGATTTATTGAACCTCCAAAAGATAGCTCTGGGGAAGGGACTTCATTATTTCAAAGAACATTTTAAATGATCAGCTGATCATTTTGAACTGTTGATGCTCATAACTGGAAATAAAGTGTCTAGATGGAATGGAATAGATCTAATACACTGTTCTATTTGACAAATGATAAAACAAAAAAAAATTAAAGTAGTATTGGAATTTAATTCAGAATTTATTTTTAAATCTTCTAGACCAAGTAATTCTGATACAAAACAACAATAATTTAGAAAACATAAACAAGGTCATCAGATGAAGAAAAAGAAACCTGTAAATAGATTAAAGATTTTCTCTTTGTTCTGCAAAAACTGTAACTACAGAACCAAACTGATCACCATTAAAATAATAATTTTATATTGAATATACCTAAATATGAGAAAAGTTTTATTGTACAATTCCAAATAACTACTTAACACATCATAATATAATGTTGATAATAAACTGTAATGAAGAAACCATTCAATTATTCATTATTCCTAACTAAATCAAATTTTAATGTGTATATATTTTCATATAATGAGAACTTAATGTAATAGCCTATTGAATCATTCCTCAAGATAGAAATGCATCTGAGTGCATTTATAAGGAATTGTAAAATTATGGAGAGAATAAGCTTACTCTAAAACTTATTTCAGTTGCTTATAAATTCAAAATTAGCTATAGCATAAAGATATTGATATTCATTTATGGAAGAATTTGTTATTTTTTCTTAAATGAATATTAATTTAAATATGAGAGAATCATTACAAATTGAAGATCTAACCATGGATATAAACCATTAGAGTTTAACAGGCAAAATTGTATATATCATCTGGATAAGTATGGTAAAAATAAGACAAATATAATTAAAATGAAACCTAGATGTTTACTTTGAAGTTGTACGAGTATAATTTTCATAAGTTAGAGAAGGAACAGATATGGATGAGAAAAATTTAGAGGTTGTGGATCTAAATCATTTAGGTATGACAGAGAAGTTAATCCTAGAATGTGTTTCATGTATAATTTTTTTTTAAATATAGTACAGAATATATCTTTTTGCTTGCATTTTGCTACAGGCTAAAATCATACATTTGAAAAAATGCTACATCTTCATATTGTGAATTTCTATAACAAACAAAACATTAGTCACAAAACAGTCAACTACTATGTGATTCTGGAAACTCACCTCATTGTTTCTTTCCCCTTCTTTTTCTAATTTTTCAATTTCTAATATTGGGTAATATTTCCCTCTGAAATTTCAAATTAATTCTATCTGCAAGGATGCCAACATTAAGAGTTCTGCTTGGGATCAAGATCATTATAAATAAGATGGAAAGTGGCTTCCCATATTTGTGTTGAGTAGTGAACAATCAAGAATGTATAGCTTGGAAGAAGTCCCGGGGTGGGGAAGTAAAAAAGTTCAGGGTGGAAACTGGGTCTACAATTATTTAATAAGCTGATCAACACAAGTTCCAACTTTTAAATGTGGATTGTATAGAGGAATTAACTACAAATGTACATTTTAAAACCCATTTCAACTAAATGAAACCTTACTTACCAAGTACCTATTTTTTTGTTCAAGTCACTGTACTAGGAGAGGTACAATAAGAAACAAAAGGTACAATCCCTGACTCCCAAAGAGTTAAATTTTACTGAAAGGGATATACTTAGGCCAGCTAGTTCAAAAGGTCTGAAGTAAGGAGACAGAGTGCATAAAGAAAAGTTATGATGAATGAGGCTGGAAAAATAATGAACTAGATTGTGGAAGATCTTAAATGCTAAGATAAATATTGGCACCTTGCTGAAAAGGCCAGAATTTTTAAGTGGCAAGTTTGGTTTTTTCCCCTTTTGGAGTCTATGCATTTAGGTATGATCTATTAGTGTCTTCATTACTATTTCATTATCTTCCCTCTATACCACATTAATGGAATTCAGATTTCTAATCTTTTCTATTATTTGGCATAAATAGTTCAATGTAGTCTTCCATATTCATTTTTGTTTCTGACCCCATTTGGGGATTTCTTGGCAAGGATACTGGAGTGGTTTGTCATTTCCTTCTCCAGTTCATTTTACTGATAAGGAAACTGAGGCAAACAGGATTAACTGACTTGCCTGGGGGTCACACAGCTAGTAGGTGTCTAAGGTAATATTTGAACTCAGATCTTCCTGACTCCGGATCCGGCACTCTTTTCACTGAGTCTCCTAGTTGTCTCTGGATTCATATGAATACTTATAAACTGACATTTTATCTTACCAATTGTTAACTTGGAGTAGTGTCAGGTTGGTCTGAGCTGCAATCTGCTTTTTCTCATCTTCTGTTGGATAGGGATGCTAAAAAAAATTTTTTTTAAAATTACCCATAAGTTTCAATATAAAAAACGGGAACTATGTAAGAATTACTGAGGTAAAACATAAAACAAATTATTATTAATAAAGTTCTGGCAAATAACAAGCTTTAAGCAAAAAAATTAATTTTGGCTTTACCCAGAAAATATCACCATTTTATTATGCATACCATAAAGGAAGCAGACACTTAATTATAGTAGCCTAAGAGCTTTTGTCAGTTTAATCAATGATCAGCAAAAGTATGTGTTAAGAATTATGTTATCTGTTAATCCATCTGGAAGTCTGGTAATACAAGAGTAATGCCAAAAATTTTTGTGGTTAAATAAAACTAGAGTAAGCTGATCAGGATAAGAAAATTATATTGCTTTAAGAATTATGAGAAATAATTCTATTTGCTGACAGTAAAGTAAACTAAATGAGGGATAAACTTTAAAACACTGCCCAATGAAAACATTTCTATATACAATTAGGTGTTATGCTCTACTTATTAGAATCTGAATGAAAAAACAACCATTTTATTATATTCTAAAAATATAATACCCTACCTGCTTTGGACAGGAGTTATTTGGTTATCAGTCAGTAAAATAATAGCTTGATTTTTCCATTAGCTTAGTTTGCTTTTAGAACAGCATTTAGAAAATTTGTATATCTTAAATTAAATGACTACTAAGTAGGGAAAATAGATAAAAAAGCTTTCTATAATACAAAATATAAAGGACTAATGTTCTTTGACACACACAGAAAAGGTGCTTCTTCCAACTTTTTTAAAAAAGATATTCTTTTGTAGTTGAAGGAGGGGAAAGAGAGTGAAACATAAGAAAGGGGTAGGACATTAATTTTAACATAGAAGATGAACTTGAAGGCAGAAGCAGGGCAGAAAGTCAGGAGCTTTTAGAAAAAATATGAGTAAATGATCGGTCTTAAGATCTGACTGTTTGAATATGATTTCTGTTGGAATTACTGGCCTGAACAAACAGTACAGAATCAGTACTTAAGGTTGTAGAGACTGAGTAAGGAGGAATGGGCTTTTTATATTAGACTTGTTTTTTTGGGGTTGTTTTGTTTGTTTTTTAGTTTTTGGGAGGTAATGGGGTTAAGTGGCTTGCCCAAGGCCACACAACTAAGGTCATTATTAAGTGTCTGAGGCTAGATTTGAACTCAGGTACTCCTGACTCCAGGGCCGGTGTTCTATCCACTGCACTACCTAGCCATCCCCTATATTAGACTTGTAATGGCATAAAACAACATTTGATATTGGCAATTTCACATAAAAAAAATTTTCATCAAATTATAGATTTCATTATATACATATAGAATATATATATATATATATCTACAATACTATTCTACATTACATGTATACATGTGTTTATGTACAAAAATTTTTTTGTAGATAACTGCCTGCAAAGAGAGTCCTCCTACCAATGCAGATCACTGTTCTAAAAGAAAAAGTCGTACAGAGTTGCCTGGTAGAACAGGGTGGGATAGACTGTCAGTTTCGGTCAAAGGCAGACTTGAACCTACAACTTTCTGATTCCAAATCCAGTTATATCCTATGTAGCCACTGTAATCAACAGGGAATGGGAAAGCAACTTTATCTTAATTTTGATTTTATTCTTAAGACACTCAGATAAATAGTCTCTACTGACCTACAATTATTAACGTACTTTTAATAATGGCTGATTTACTTACTATTAATGTTCTCTTTAAAAACAACATCAAACACAAACAAAAATAATCTTGAACATATATTGTTTTCTGAGAACTAATAACACTTCCACTCTAAAATCTATTGTTACCATTTCTCCAAAGACCTTTCTATTGCTGCCACCACAATTACCACACATGGCTTTGACATAAACTAATCACATTAAGGTATCAAAGTGAATAAATTAGTTTGACCCAATCATGGGACATCATTATATTTCTCTCCAATTCACTATAGAGTCAGTTAACTTTGGCAGATGAAATACACATAAGCAGTGAGGGAGATATGAGGCAAAGCAAAGAAGGTACTTCTCAAAAGCTGACATTTCTAGGGGATGGAGGAGAAGAAGGATGAGAAAGTATAATGGAACTCCCAAAACTGGAGAGTCAGATCTTTCAGCAGACCTTTCTAGAATTCTAAGCTCTTTAGTGTTTTATTATTCTTGGATTTTCCTCTAAGTTCCAATGCTGTAAATCTATAATGTTCGATGAACAAATGATTGGGAATCTAATTTGCCCTAACCTATCTCTCATTGTCACTCAGATTCTTTAAGAATATAAAGAACCATGAAGTCCACTCACCTCACTTTTGGAAGGGAAGAGCTAAGATGGCCCCAGATCTCTATGAAGTCAGTTCTTCCCACTTTAGAAAGGTAAAGTCGGCTATAGAAAGAATTTTTAAGTGGCTCCCATTTGTCCTTCCTTTTTTGAATTAAAGTATACTGTTCCTTCTTTTCAGTGCCCTACACCCTACTGTCCCCTCTCATTCTGGCTTTCAGTTGATTCTACAGGACTGTCTTTATCACTCCCAACCTTAAATCTCTTGTTTCTATTTTTTCAAAGGTCCTTCTTCCTCTGCTGCTACAATCACTACAACATTCTTTGAGCTAAGTTAATCATAGTAATATATCAAAAGGAATAAATATTAGGTAGAGTTAATCCAAATAAATCTTAAACTAGTAGAATTTCAAGAGAGTACAGGATATGTTTTAGGGAAGGCTAATTCTAGGAAGAAGGGAAAGAATGAAATACTTTGATATAGGGTTTGGGTTTTTTTTGACTATCAAGTGCTTTCTGCAACAGTTCTGCCTCTGATCAAAGAGATCCATAGTCATATGAAATACTGCTCTAAACCTTTACTAATCAGAGAAATGCAAATTAAAGCCTCTCTGAGGTACCACCTCATACTTCTCAGACTGGTCAATATGAAGAGAAAGGACAATGATCAATATTGGAAGGAATCTGGGACACTAATACACTGTTGGTGGAGCTGTGAACTCATCTAACCTTTCTGGAGAGCAATTTGTAATTACGCCCAAAGGGCAACAAAAATGTGCATACTCTTTGATCCAGCAATACCACTACTGGGTCTATACCCTGAAGAGATGATGAAAAAGGGTAAAAACATCACTTGTGCAAAAATATTCATAGCCGCCCCATTTGTGGTGACAGAGAATTGAAAAATGAACGAATGTCCATCAAATGGGGAAAGGCTTAATAAACTGTGGTATACGTATGTGATAGAACACTATTATTCTATTAGAAACCAAGAGGGATGGGAATTCAGGGAAGCCTGGAGGGATTTGCATGAACTGATGCTGAGTGAGATGAGCAGAACCAGAAGAACATTGTACATTCTAACAGCAACATGGGGTGATGATCAATCTTAATGGACTTGCTCATTCCATCAGTGCAATAATCAGGGACAATTTGGGGCTTTGTGATAGAGAATACCATCTTATTCAGAGAAAGAATTGTGGAGTTTGAACAAAGACCAAAGACTATTACCTTTAATTTAAAAAAAAAAGTTATCTTATTATGTGATCTTGCTATCTCTTATATTTTGTTTTTTCCTGAAGGATATGATTTCTCTCTCAACACATTCAGTTTTGATTCATGTATAGCATGGAAACACTGTAAAGACTATCAGACTGCCTTCTGTGTGGGGGGGAAAGTGATATTAGGGGGAAAATTGTAAAATTAAAAAAAATAAATAAATTAAAAAACAAACAGCTCTGCCTTTGAAACTTTGCTTCCCTATAGTTCAATTAGCTTTGAAGCTGAAACTCAAGACCAGGAAAAACAATGAGTTTTGCCATTTAATGAATCGGCCACAATTACCACTGTAGAAAGACTTAAGCCAATTAGAGTCTTCCAACTCTAGTAGTCACTGTATGCAGTGTATGCAAATCTCATGGTAATCATACTTCTGTCAAGGGAGCCATCTGTATAGTATGGATGCCCCTTGCTGGAGAAGCTGAAAACCCAGCTACTTAGATCCAAGGATTTTTGGAAACATTCAAAGGCAACTCTTTCCCTTTTCAAGTCTTACAGATCTCTGCTCTTCCATTCCTGGATTAAGATCCTACCTTCATTTTTTTATTCAGCTATTAAGCTGTTAAGATTGTCTCAAGATAAATTCCCTTGGACTCAGGTCTTCCCCAATACCCCATTCTCCCTTCCTGCCCTGGGTGAATCCCACTAGATCAGAACTCTTGCTTTGGGAGTGAAAAGAATAGAGGAACTGAAGGCTGCCAGTATAATGGACTTCTCAGTAATGAAACTCTATTAATACATACAAAATTACACTTTAGTAGTATGATAATCAACTCATGACAAATAATTTTGAACACATCATCCACATTATTTCAACCAGTGAGAATTGAGTTCTTACTATTTTATATAATCTACCATGGGATGCAAAAGAAATATAAATCATAATTCCATAAGGAACTTCCTATCTCTTTGGGAGAAAATGGAAGATTCACATGAAATAATGAGTACTGTTTTATTAAGAGCATTATTTTTTTCCATAGACTACACATTTCTGTCAACAAACCTATTAGTTGATCTATTTCTGCCAGTTATACTATAATATGCTTCCATCTAAAACATTCTTTCCTCCTTTCAGCCATTCAGTGATCAAGGACAATTCTAAGAGACTTATAATGGAAAAAGGCCATCTACATCCAGAGGGAAAAAAACCAAGGAGTTTGAATGCAGATCAAATCATAGTATTTTTGCTGTTTAAAACCTGTTTTATGTTTTTTCTTTTTTTTCCTTTAGTTCTGATTCTTCTTTAACAACATGACTAATGTGGAAATAATGCTGAACATGATTGTACATGTATAACCTATATCAAATTACTTACTATCATGGGGAGGTTGAAAGGAAAGGAAGGATGAAGAAAAATGTGGAACTCAAAAGCTTACAAAAAAGATTAGTGTTAAAAACTATCTTTGCATGTAATTGAAAAAAATAAAACAAAATAACAAGAAAAATGTTCTTTCCTCAATAGTACATTACCCTTTTTTCAAGACCTTGATCAGTGTGTATCTTCTTCATTCAATCTTCACTAATTAAACCCACCCAGCTCCAATCCTGTTTACTCCATTTTTTTCAGTACCTATGCAATAAATTCAGTATAGTATTTTAATTTTTACAAACCCATGTGCATTTAAAATTTCCCATATTCATTTTATCCATTAGTCTAATTTTTCTGATTATTTTCTTAAGGGTGTTATCTTCATGGTATATAATTTCTTTACAAAACTGACTTCTAGAATTAGGTCTAGTAGTCTGTGAAAAAAAATTTTTTTCATGATACATATCAAGTCACACCAAAAATATATTCCAAAATCTTCTAAGATTGATTGCAAAATCACAAAATCTTACCCCTATATGTTGAAAGAGCCAAGATCTCATAACATTTGTAGCATGTTTTGGCAGAACTCCCCTTTTATTCTTAGATGAGCCATCCTCCTGATGCAAGATGCTGAGATCTTGATTTAACTGTAACTGAAGCTTTTAAATAAGTGGAAGAAAATGTTATAAAGCAACAAAAATTGCATGCATAACAAACATTAAAACTTTAGTTAAAGAAATTTCATGGAATGTTTATGATTGAAAGGGTGACTATCAATTAAACAACTATTTGTAATAAAATGGTATCTTTTTTTTAAACATAATCTACATGGATTCATACTTATGGGATAGGGACATAATAATATAACGAACTTCTCATGTATTTTACTATCTAAATCAGCCATAAATATAGGCTTAAGATAAATAGTCCTCTGGGCAGATGAAATAGTTGTCATATGCAGTAATCAAGGATTCATGTATTTTAGTAATAACAATAAAATATAATATTTAATAATGTATATATACATAGCCTATTTACTCTTATTTAAGGCATATTCAAAAGAACTTTGTCATTTAAATTTGACCAAACTTTGTTTTTTTAAAAAAATGATTTAGGTCTTGAAAAATACTATAGAACATCCTAAAAGCAACTAATTTGTTCCCTTCGTGTTCAGTTCAAGGCTCAGCTCATCAATGATATTCTATATCTGTATAACACAATTAATGGACCAGTAAAACAAGTTGCCTATTAAGTTACAAATCAAATCAGATAATAGCACTACTATATATTCCTATTCTTATAGCGTATAAACAGTAGTCTTCATTCACTTGGTTATTCTATTGTGGATAGTCAGGCAGAATTCCTTTATCTAAGGAGTCCCATCTTCCAGGATTTGATGCAATCAAAAAGTCATCCATTAAGCAACGAATATCTGAAGACCCTCATCATATGTAGGGAATATCTCTTGTATTTTTTTTTGTTCATTTGGTTTTTTTTGCAAGGCAGTGGGGTTAAATGACTTGCCCAAGGTCACACAGCTAGGTGATTATTGAGTGTCTGAGGCCAGAATTGAACTCAGGTTCTCCTGACTCCAGGGCCAGTGCTCTATCCACTGCGCCACCTAGCTGCCCCATATCTCTGGTATTTTTGATGACAGTGGCAAACTCAAACATTCTTCTATTGATATTGTTAATGTCCCCCCAGCTATCCTTTTCTTTCTTCTTGATCCTTTCTTTACTTTTCCCTATACTCTACTCCTCCCCCACTCAAAGAATAAAAAACAACTCTTAAAAAGGATATTAGAAAAATTGTGAAAAGAAATGAGAGAGATGCAGGAAAAACATGAAAATAGAGTCAGCAGCTTAGTCAAAGAGATCCAAAAATATGCTGAAGAAAATAATATGTTAAAAACCAGCTTGGGTCAAATGGACAAAACAGTTCAAAAAGTTATTGAGGAGAAGAATGCTTTAAAAAGCAGAACTGGCCATATGGAAAAGGAGACAAGAAAGCTCTCTGAGGAAAACAAATCCTTCAGATGTAGAATGGAGCTAAAGGAAGCTGATGACTTTGTGAGAAATCAAGACACAATATTTCAACACCAAAAGAATGAAAAATTAGAAGAAAATGTGAAGCATCTAATTGAAAAAACAACTGATCTGGAAAAACAGATCCAGGAAAGATAATTTAAGAATTATTGGGCTACCTGAAAGACATAATCAGGAAAAGAGTCTTGACCTCATTTTTAAAGAATTCCTGCCAGCCAAGATGGCGGAGAGAAGACAGGCACAGTTCTAAAGTCTCCTGATCTCTTCCCCATCTATCACATGAAACAAACCTCTTAAAAGAAATTCGACCCACAAAACCCAGAAAGAAAAGCCAGAAGAAAGAACATCTACCTCAGGATTTGTCTCCTGCAGCAGCTTTGGCCGAATTTGGGTGGGTGACTCTGGGCTCAGAGGGAGGATCAGCCCCGGATCAGCCAGTTTAACAACTGAATTGGAACGGGGAGTCTAAGGGCCAGAGAGCCGGACCTGCTGGATCATTGGTGGGGGCTAGACAAAAGGGGCTTGGGTCCACGGGGAAGCAGAGGCGCTGGTGTTGGTGCTGTCCCCCTGGAGCTTGGGGACCAGGCTGGGGGGGAGAGTTCTGGTGCAGGACATCTGTGGACACCATCCCTAGGCTCCTCCGGTCTGAGAAACTCTGAGGGCACACCTCCATTGCACAGAGGCCTCTCCCCAAAGAAAGGCAAACTACTTCTGCCTCAGGCCCAGGTGTGTGAGCAGAAGAACCAGCCCAGCTGAGGAATGACCTCAGGCCAGGGTAAAGGCCACCATTGATTGAAGGCAAAAGAATTCAATAGTTCCAACTCCTCCCTTCTGGCAAAGGGAGAAGGCCTCAGCCAAGGTCACAGACACTGCAGAGAGGGCAACCAGCACCTCCTATTGGCCAGACAGAGAAACTGCACTCAGTAAAGCTTTTAACAATCCCAAGCCCAGGTGAACCAGCCCCCCCCCCCAACTCAAGGTCATAGCATAATGAAGAAGGGTCAGCAGAAAGGTGGATCCATAGAAAAATTCCTGGAAGGGAAAGACCCCAACTCAGAGAGACCTGGAACCTCTGAGGAGAATACAATCTGGTCTCCAGCACAGGAAAGACTTCCTTGAAGAAATAAAGAGAAGGAGCTTAAAAATTTGGGAGAGACAATTAATACCTTGCAACAAGAAAACAAAACCTTAGAAAGTACAATTAGACAAACACAAAAGGAGAATAAATCTCTCAGACCATCAATTGGACAATTACAAAATGAGAATAATTCTCTCAGATCCTCAAATGAGCAAATGCAAAAAGAAATTAATTCTCTCAAAATCTCAATTGGTCAAATGGAAAGCTCTTTCAAAAGTAGAATTGACCAATTGGAAAAGGAGTTGCAAAAGGTTAATGAAGAAACCCCTCCCCCAAAAATGGAGTCTACAGAAACTAATGACTCCATGAGACAGCAAGAGCCAGTTAAACAAAATCAAAAAATCGAAAAAATAGAAGCAAATGTAAAATACCTCATCAACAAAACCACTGACCTTGAGAATAGATTGAGGAGGGGCAACCTGAAAATTATAGGACTTCCTGAAAACATTGAAGAAAAAAAAATCCTGGACTTAATATTACAGGATCTAGTGATGGAAAACTTCCCTGATATCATGGAATTGGAGGGCAAAGTAGTTATTGAAAGAGTACATTGATCCCCACCAGAAAAAGATCCTAAAATGAAAACACCAAGGAATGTTGTGGCCAAACTACAGAACTATCAGATAAAAGAGAAAATCCTGCAAGCAGCCAGAAAGAAACAATTTAAATATCAAGGAGCCACAGTAAGGATCCCGAAGGACCTGGCTGCATCAACTTTAAGGGATCGAAGGGCCTGGAACGAGATATTTCGAAGAGCATGGGAACTTGGAATGCAGCCAAGAATCTACTTTCCTGCAAAGCTGAGCCTTCTCTTCCAGGGAAAAAGATGGACATTTAACGAAATGGAAGAATTCCAAAAATTTCTGATGAAAAGACCAGAGCTAAACAGAAAATTTGGACATCAAACAGGAGGTTCAAGAAACACATGAAAAGGTTAAAAAAAAGGGGGGGCAGTAAAAGAAAAAAAATGCTATCCAGTAAGTTGAAACTGGCTATATCCCAGCACTGGGGAGGGGGGGAAAGAAAAAAAAAAGATTCTCATAAACCTTGAGAAATGTAACACTAACAAAGAGAATACACCTAGCCAGAAATGATGGACATTCAGGACCTATCCATGAGACCAATATCTAATGGGATCTAACTGGTTTTAACCACACTTGGGAGAAAGACCCTAATAACTCTCAGGAATTTTGGCTCTATTCAATAGAATATACTGAACTAGAAGGGACAGACACTCAGAATTTTCTATGACTTAGATAGAATGATCCAAAAAAAAATACTACCTCCCTAAAAAGGGGGACAGGAAAGAGACGGGAGGAGGGAGGGGATTGAATGGGGTAAATCTCATTACACTAAGAGGTACAAAAAAACCCTATGGTAATAGTGGGGAAAAAGGGAGCAGAGGAGAAACACCTGAATCTTCTTCTCATCAGACTTGGCTTAAAGTCAACCTACACATACTCAGTTAACTTATAAAACATCTAACCTTTCAAGTATTAAAAGGGGAAAAGGGGAGGGGGGGACGGAGAAAGGGAAGGGGAGTGGGGGAAATAAGGGGAAATAACAAAAGGAAGGGAAGGGAAAAGAGAAAAAGGGAAAGGGGAAAGAAAGGGGAGGGTGTGATACAGGAGGGCAAACACACTGAAGGGGCTGAAGGGGGTGGTTTTCAGAAACAAAAGACTGGGGAATATGGATAAAAGGGGGGAAGGGGGAAAATACAAACAGAGGGGAGATAGCATGGAGGGCAATAAAGAATTAGTAATCATAACACTGAATGTGAATGGGATGAACTCTCCTTTAAAACGTAAGCAAATAGCAGAATGGATTAAAAACTAGAATCCTACAATAAGCTGATTACAAGAAACTCATCTGAAGCAGAGAGATACATATAGAGTAAAGGTAAAAGGTTGGAGCAAAATATATTTTGCTTCAGTTGAAATAAACAAAAGCAGGGGTAGCAATCCTTATCTCAGACAAAGCAGCAGCAACAATAGTGTTAAAAGAGATAAGGAAGGAAACTTTATCCTCCTAAAAGGTACCATAGACAATAAAGTCATTTCAATATTGAATATATATGCACCCAGTGGGACAACACCCAAATTCTTGGAGGAGAAGCTGAAAGAACTACAGGAAGACATAGACTGCAAAACTCTACTAGTGGGAGACCTCAACCTCCCGCTATCAGATCTAGATAAACAGAATCATAAAACAAACAAGAAAGAAAATAGGGAGGTAAATAGATTGTTAGAAAAATTAGATATGGCATATTTATGGAGGAAACTGAATGGGGATGGAAAGGAATATACCTTTTTCTTTGCAGTACATGGAACTTATACAAAAATTGACCATGTACTAGGACATAAAAACCTAATGATCAACTGTAGAAAGGCAGAAATAGTGAATACATCTTTCTCAGATCACAATGCAATAAAAGTCATATGCAATACTGGGCCAAGGAGATATAGACCCAGAACAAATTGGAACCTGAATAACCTCATTTTAAAAAAAGAGTGGACCAAAAAACAAATTATAGAAAGAATTAACCATTTTATCCTAGATAATGATAATAATGAAACAACATACCAAAACCTATGGGATTCATTCAAAGCAACTCTCAGGGGATATGTTATAGCTCTAAATGTTTATATAAATAAATTGGAGAAAGAGGAAATCAATGAACTAAACATGCAACTAAAAAAATTAGAGAAAGAACAAATCAAAAATTCCCAATTAAATACCAAATTAGAAACTCTAAAAATTAAAGGAGAAATTAATAAAATTGAAAGCAAAATAACTATTGAATTAATAAATAAAACCAAAAGTTGATATTATGAAAAAAACAATAAAATTGATAAACCTCTGGTCAATTTGATTTAAAAAAGAAGAAAACCAAATTGCTAGTATCATAAATGAAAAAGGTGAACTCACCACCAATAAGGAGGAAATTAAAGTAATAATTCGAAATTATTTTGCCCAACTCTATGCCAATAAATTTGATAATCTAAGTGAAATGGATGAATAAATACAAAAATATAAGTTGCCCAGGTTAAATGAAGAAGAGATTAAATACCTAAACAACCCTATCTCAGAAAAAGAAATTCAACAAGCCATTACTGAACTCCCTAAAAAAAATCTCCAGGGCCTGATGGATTCACAAGTGAATTCTACCAAACATTTAAGGAACAATTGGTTCCAATCCTATATAAACTCTTTGGAAAAATAGGGAAAGATGGAACTCTGCCTAACTCTTTCTATGAAACCAATATGGTACTGTTACCTAAACCAGGAGAAGTTAAAACAGAGAAAGAAAATTATAGACCTATTTCCCTGATGACTATAGATGCAAAAATCCTAAATAAAATCTTAGCAAAATGATTACAAGTCATCACTAGGATAATACATTATGATCAAGTAGGATTTATTCCAGGAATGCAGGGTTGGTTCAATATTAGGAAAACTTGTTAGTATACTGAATTATATCAACAACAAACCTATCAGAAATCATATGATCATATCAATAGATGCTGACAAAATACAGCATCCACTCCTATTCAAAACACTAGAGAGTGTAGGAATAAATGGACTGTTCCTTAAAATAATTAGCAGTATCGATCTGAAACCAACAACAAGCATTATATTCAATGGGGAGAGGCTAGAGGCATTCCCAATAAGATCAGGGGTGAAACAAGGGTGCCCATTAACACCACTACTATTCAATATTGTATTAGAAATATTAGCATCAGCAATTAGAGAAGAAAAAGAAATTAAAGGAATTAAAATTGGGAAGGAAGAGACAAAACTCTCACTCTTTGCAGATGACATGATGGTTTACCTAGAGAATCCCAAGAAATCATCTAAAAAACTACTGGAAACAATTAGCAATCTTAGCAAAGTTGCAGGTTATAAAATAAACCCTCATAAATCCTCAACTTTTCTATATATGTCTAGCAAGAAACAGCAGGAAGAGCTAGAAAGAGAAATCCCATTCAAAGTAACCTCAGACAATATAAAATATTTGGGAGTCTATTTGCCAAGACAGACTCAGAATCTTTTTGAAAACAATTATAAAACACTTCTCACACAAATTAAATTAGATTTAAATAACTGGGCAAATATCAACTGCTCATGGATAGGTAGCGCTAATATAATAAAAATGACAATTCTACCAAAACTAAACTATCTGTTTAGTGCCCTACCAATCAACATTCCAAAAAATTACTTTAATGAGTTAGAAAAAACTGTAAGTAAATTCATATGGAGAAATAAAAAGTCAAGAATTGCAAGGAAATTAATGAAAAAAAGTGCAAAAGAAGGTGGCTTAGCCCTACCCAATCTAAAATTATATTATAAAGCATCAGTCATCAAAACTGTTTGGTATTGGCTAAGAAATAGAGTGGTGGACCAGTGGAATAGACTAGGTGTAAAAGCAGGAGATGATTATAGTAATCTGTTGTTTGATAAACCCAAAGAGTCTGGCCATTGGGATAAAAACTCCCTCTTTGATAAAAATTGCTGGGATAATTGGAAGTTAGTATAGAAGAAACTTAGATGAGACCAACACCTCACACCCTTTACCAAGATAACATCCAAATGGTTACAGGACATAGACATAAAAAACAATACTATAAGCCAATTAGAAGATCAAGGACTAGTCTACCTGTCAGATCTATGGAAAGAGGAACAGTTTATGACTAAGGAAGAGTTGGAGAACATCACCAAAAACCAATTAGATGATTTCGATTACATTAAATTTAAAAGCTTTTGCACAGATAAAACCAATGTAACCAAGATCAAAAGAAATGTAGTAAATTGGGAAACAATCTTTACAACTAATGATTCTGACAAAGGACTCATTTCTAAAATATACAGAGAACTGAGTCATATTTTTAAAACAAAACGCCATTGCCTAATTGGTCAAAGGATATGCAAAGGCAATTTACAGATGAGGAGATCAAAGTAATCCATAGCCATATGAAAAAATGCTCTAAATCATTAATTATTAGAGAAATGCAAATTAAAGCTTCTCTGAGGTACCACCTCACACCTCTCAGATTGGCCAGTATGACCAGGAAGGATAATGATCATTGCTGGAAGGGATGTGGGAAATCTGGGACACTATTACACTGTTGGTGGAGCTGTGAACTCATCCAACTCTTCTGGAGAGCTATTTGGAACTATGCCCAAAGGGCAACAAAAATGTGCATACCCTTTGACCCAGCAATAACACTACTGGGTCTATACCCTGAAGAGATGAGGAAAAAGGGTAAAAAGATTACTTGTACAAAAATATTTATAGCAGCCCTGTTTGTGGTGGCAAAGAATTGGAAATCCAGTAAATGTCCTTCAGTTGGGGAATGGCTTAGCAAACTGTGGTATATGTATGTCATGGAACACTATTGTTCTATTAGAAACCAGAAGGGACCGGATTTTAGGGAAGCCTGGAGGGATTTGCATGAACTGATGCTGAGTGAGATGATCAGAACCAGAAAAACACCATACACCCTAACAGCAACATGGGAGTGATGTTCAACCTTGAAGGACTTGCTCATTCCATCAGGGCAACAATCGGGAACAATTTTGCGATGTCTGCAAGGAGAGTACCATCTGTATCCAGATAAGGAGCTGTGGAATTTGAACAAAGTGCAAGGACTATTCCCTTTAATTTAGAAAAAAAATAGATAGCTTATTGTCTGATCTTGTTACCTCTTAGACTTCTCTTTAAGGATATGATTTCTCTCTCATCACACCCAATTTGGATCAAGGTACAACATGGAAACAAAGTAAAGACTGACAGAGTGCTTTCTGTGGGGGGGAGGGGGGAGGGAAGCAAGATTGGGGGAAAATTGTAAAACTCAAATAATATCTTCAATAAAAATAAATTTAAATTAAAAAAAAGGAATCCAAAAAAAAAAGAATTCCTACAGGAAAATTGCCCTGATATCCTAGAAGCAGAGGGCAAAATAGAAGTTGAGAGAATGCATTGATCTCCTCAGAAAGAGATCCCCCCCAAAAAAAAACCCAACCCCCAGGAATATTATAGCCAAGTTCCACAACTCCCAAATCAAATAAAAAATATTTCAAGCAGCCAAGAAGGACACAATTCAAATGTCATGGAGCTGCAGTCAGGATCACATAGAACTTAGCAGCAACTACATTAAGGGATCATAGGACTTGGAATATAATATTCTGGAAGGTAAACAAACTTGGAATGCAACCAAGAATCAACTGCCCAACAAAACTGAACATCTTCTTCCAAAGGGAAAAGATGGACTTTCAATGAACCAGGGGAATTTCAAATTTTCCTGTTGAAACAACCAGAGCTGAACAGAAAGTTTGACTTTCAAGTACAGAACTCAGGTGAAGCATAGAGAGCGGGGGAGAAGGGTAAAATATTAGGGACTTAATGATGAACTGCAGGTATTCCTGCATGGAAAGATGATACTGATAATACTCATATGAACCTTCTCATTTAATAGAGCAGGTAGAAGGAGCTTATATAGATGAAACACAAGAGAAAGCTGAATTTGAAGATATATTGTAAAAATGGAGTCAATGGGTGAAAGGGAAATGTACTGGGAGTAAGAGAAAGGAGAAGTGAAATAGGCTAAGATATTTCATATATAAGATATTTCATGTAGCTTTTGCAATGGTATGGAAAGGGGGAGGTAAGGGGCAATGAGGGAACCTTCATTCTCAACAGAAATGGCTCAGAGAGGAAACAGCATACACCCTCAATAGGGTATAGACATCTAGAGGAAAAAGGAGAGAAGGTGGATGGGGGAGGGTAGGGGGGCAATAGAGGAGAGGGTGGATCAAACGAGAGGATAGTCAAATATAATACATTTTCTTTTTTGATTTTTGCAAGGTGCTGGGTTTGGGTGGTCTGGCTGGGACCATGGGGCCAGGTAGTTGTTGGTTCTCTGGGGTGGGATGTGGGTTCGGGGTCTCTTGGCTGCAGGGTCGGCGCTCTGCTGCACCACTTGGCTGCCCCACAGCACATTTTTGAAGAGGGACAGAGTGAAAGGAGAGAGAAAATATAGTGGTAATAGGGAGGAATGCATGGAGGGAATTACAATCAGCAACAGCAACTGTGGAAAAATATGGAAGTTAACTTCTGTGATGGACTTATGATAAAGAATGTGATGCACCCAAGATAGAGCTGATGGTATCAGAACATAGACTGAAACACATTTTTTTCTCTTTCTTTTTACTTTATTTCTCATGAGGATTTATATTTTTGTGGGGGAGGGGGTATTATGGTTACTCTTAAACAAGAATATTTTAGTAATGTATAAATAAAAATAATAAAATCTTTAAAAAATAAAAAATAAAGTATAAAAGAAAAATCAGTGCTGTTAACCCATCATATAAATATTAAATTAGAATATTATTCGTCTAATAAATTAAGTAACCGTGGGGCGGCTAGGTGGCATAGTGGATAAAGCACCGGCCTTGGAGTCAGGAGTAACTGGGTTCAAACCCGGTCTCAGACACTTAATAATTACCTAGCTGTGTGGCCGTGGGCAAGCCACTTAACTCCATTTGCCTTGCAAAAACCTAAAAATAAATAAATAAATGAACATACAAATAAATAAATAAAGTAACTTAAAAAACCAAATACTGCCACTTTTTCAAATACGTTTTCATAAACCACATGGTTAGCATTAATAGCTTCTTGAGAATAATTTGTGAATATCTAACAGTTTGAAAATAATCTTCTATATTAAATTAACATATCTTTTTCCTCCATAAAAGAGGCAGTTTAGGGTTTTGGTTCTATTATAACAAATGGTCTAAAGATTTGTTTTTTCTTTTCCTTAAACTTAAAATTAAACATTTTTTATTTTAAAATTTGATTTTGTATAACTGAAATACTTTATGTCTTTACACACAAAAACATTTATACAAAGATAATAATATTGACTCAAATTAAAAAGTTAAAATAATGTACATATCTTTTGCTTTCAAGGAAGTTAATCTTGGGTTAAAAGCACATGTGCTAGGGGCAGCTAGGTGGTGCAGTGGATAAAGTACAGGCCCTGGAGGCAGTCTTACCTGGGTTCAAATCTGGTCTCAGACACTTAATAATTACCTAGCTGTGTGGCCTTGGGCAAGCCACTTAACCCCATTTGCCTTGCAAAAAACCTTAAAACAAAACAAAACAAAAAATAAAAGCACATGTGCTTTTAACCCTCTTTATAAAGGTTGTAGGTTGCTATCCAAATGAGACAGATGTTAAACAAAATTGGCTGATACTATTCCTTGTGCATTTTTAAAGATGACTGAACAAATGAATGATTATGCTTTTTGTGATCCATAGTTCACCTTCAACCTAGTTTTTATGATTCTTTAAGTAAAGATTTTAAGCTACATGTATGCTAGGAATTATCTTTATTGTTTTCCTTTCATTCCTGGAAAGGTCATAAATTACACATTCTGTCCTTAGACTGGTAGATTCTCTACTACTAAGTTCATTCCTATGTTGATTATAACTCAGCAGTGCTCTCCAAAATAAGAATTATAACCAAGAGGTAAAAAAACTGCAGTTGTCTCCAAAACCTAGGACATCAATGAACCTAAGAAAACAGTTACCCAGTGAATTAACAGCAAAAAAGGTTAATTCTTAATTCCTAATTAGCTACCCCTTTCTCCACCAGTGTGACATGGCCTGTCCACATGGCCCAACTGGCTTGTGCTATGAGATTCACTCAACAATTCCCTTGCTCCTTATAAAATCACTTCCAGCACATTCCTCTGCCCTTGTGCTCACCCCAGCATTCTGTGGCAAAAAGGAATAGGATTCAACTCTGTTGTCCACCCCCAATCTATAAGGAAAAGGTGGAGCTGGAGTTTGTAAAGGAGAGCCACAGCACACTCTGATTGTTGCCTACAGAAACCATGAAGCTAGAGACTGAGAACACTAAAGGTAAATTCTGTAGCATGGGAGGAAGCAGAGACAGCTTTAAGGGAGATATGCCATCAAAGGGGAAGGAATCGAAAAAAAAGTGAAAACAAAGAAAAAGAAAAAAACTGAATTTACTAGAGATCTCAAGAGGAAGAAAACGAAGTTAAATAATATTGAGCAAGGGGCACCTAGGTGGCACAGTAGATAGAGCACCAGCCCTGAGTCAGGCGTACTTGAGATCAAATCCGGCCTCAGACATTTAATTACCTAGCTGTGTGGCCTTGGGCAAGCCACTTAACCCCACTGCCTTGCAAAAAAACAAGAACAAAAACAAACTAAAAAAAAGATATTGAGCAAGAGCATATAAGCCAATAGAAAAGAAATTAATAACAAAAATAATATGGGTTCCAGATTATTTGAGCCCAAACACTGCTGAATAAATATTAAAAGATCAAGTAAAGTGAATCAACGTCAGATGAAGTAGATGAAGATGTGAATTCCCAAAAGGGCATGGAATCAAAGCATAATGTTTCCAAATGGTTCAAAAAAATTATGCCAGCAGAATGTATGAGCTATAAAGCAGAGATAATCAATAAAATAGGACAACTTGAATCCATGGAGGCAAATCTCAACAAAACAAAATAATAGAGAAAAAATGATAAGAAGGATATCTAGAAGGATAATAATGGAAGAAGAGAAGTAAAGGGAGGAACTGAAACAGGCATGGAAGGGGGAAATCTCAGTTCAGAGGTGGGAGGGGGTTTCACTAAAGAACATTTCCATGGGAGGAGAGATATACTAAAATAAAGATGGAGAAATTAATACATGTATAATCTGTGATGATTCAGTACACATAAAGACCACTACCTCTGAGAGAGTGTGTGATACCACCATAGATAGATTCTAGTCTCAGAATAAAAAGAATCAGAGCTGTTGATAAAGAAAAGCGCATGAATGCAGAAAGCAAATCTCATGGCAAATGGGAAAAAAAAATTATCATGGAGGAGTGCAGGGAGAAGTGATAAACACACAATCAGGGACAAAAAAAAATTTCTACAGTAGGGACAAAAAAAAAATTCCTACAGTGTAATTCCTAATTACAATTCCTGTCCTGCAGAAATTGATACTTCTCAAAGTGAGGTACAACATAAAAAGATGAGGAAATAAAGATAACTGTGAATGACTGGGCTATTTGCAGCAATACAATGATTCAAGACAATTCTGAAGGACCTCTGAGAAAAAATGCTATATACCTCCAAAGAAAGAAGTGACAGAATCTGAATGAAAATCAAAGCAGGGGAGGCTGGGTGGCGCAGTGGATAGAGCACTGGCCCTGGAGTCAGGAGTACCTGAGTTCAAACCTGACCTCAGTCACTTAATAATTACCTAGCTATGTGGCCTTGGACAAGCCACTTAATCCCGTTACCTAGCAAAAACCTAAAAAAAAAAAACTAAATCAAAGCATACTTTTTCTTTACTTGTTTTTCTTGGCGGGGGGGGAAGTGTGTGTGTTTTCTTTCACAATATAACCTATATCAAATTATTTGCCTTCTCAATAAGGGGGAGGGAGGGAATTGAAGAGAAAAAGGGAGAGAATTTGGAACTCAAAAATCTTTAAAATGATTGCTAAAAATTGTTTACATGTAACTGATGAAAATATTAAATTAAGAAAAATATATAAAATATTTCAAATAATTCAAATAAGAATACCAAATAGAAATTTTAAGTAATCCAATCTCAGGAAAAGAAGCTATATATAAGAGCTACCAAAGGAGGGAAAAATCTACTTACCCTGCTGGATTTACAGAAGAATTCTATCAAACTTTTAATGGACAATTAGTATTAGTATTATGAATTATTCCCAAAAATTGAGGAAGGAAAAAAATCACTTTATCAGACTCCTAAAATAATCCTAATACCTAATATAATATAATCCTAATATCTAAACTATGAAATTATTTAAAGCATAGGAAAACTACAGTTAAATATCATGAATGAATATTGATCCAAAAATTTTAAATAAAAATCCTTTTAAGGAAACTATAGCAATTCATCCAAAAATATTAATTATCATCAAGTTGGATTTATACCAGAGATTCAAGGTTGGTTTTACATTATAAAAACAATCAACCAAAGCCATGGGATTATTTCAACAGATGCAGAAAAAACCTTTAACAAAGTGTAACACTTAGGCTAAGTATAACAATTATGCTTATAAAGTATAATCCTAGAGGAACCTTTTTGGATATGATAGTATTTATCTATTAAAAGTTTCTTAATAAACAGAAAAGTAAAGGAAAGATGCCCATTCTACCCACTGTTACTTGATATAGTTCTAGATATGTTAGCAGTAGCAATAAGACAAAGGAAATTAAATGTATAAAAGTAAAGAGCAGATATAATTATACATATTTATTGATGATATGATGGTTTACTTAGAAAAATCTAAGAAGTCAGTATGGAGATAATAGCTTTAGCAAAGCTCTGGGCTACAAAACACCCCCCCACACAAATTAACAGCATATTTATATATTATATTGTGTGTGTACATATATATGAATATATAAATTCAAAGAGGCAATAATAGGGAAATTCCATTCCAAAAAACTACAAAATGCATAAGTTATTTGGGGATCAATCTACCAAAAACCTAAAAAATTCTTATATAAATTCAACTACCAAGAACTCCTTAAAGAAATAAAGAACAACTTAAACAGAAGGACTAATATTTAGTACTCATGGCTAGAGAATACCAAAGTAATAAAAATGACAATACCAAAATTAATTTGTACTTTTAATGCTATGCTAAGTAATTATCAAGGGAGTACTTTATAGAGCTTAATAAATAATATGGAAAATGGTAATCATGGAAAACAGTAGGGATGAATAGGGAATAGTACCCTCAGAACTCAAACTATACCACAAAACAGCAGTTATCAAAAACACTTGGTTAACATTTCAAAAATGGAGAGGTAGGGGCAGCTAGGAGCAAAGTGACTAGAATACCAGCTCTGAAGTCAGGAGGACCTGAATTCAAATTTGGACTTAAACACTCAACACTAGCTGTGTAACTCTGGACAAGTCACTTAACAATTGCCTTGTCAAACAAAAAGGGGAAAAAAATGAAAAAAAATGTAGAAATAGATCAAAAAAACAGATTAGAAAAGGAAGAATCAGAAACAATGGGACTCAATAACTCAGTGCTGAATAAAGAGGAAATTATAAATTATTATAGGAAAAATTTCTTTATTTGATAAAAAAATGGCTGGGAAAACTGGTTATCAGGTCTGATAGAAATTAAACTTAGACCTTATATGACTGTCCATAAAAATTCAGACTGGATATGAGACCTTACTATTAAAGATTATGCCATAAAACAAAATTGTAAGAGAATCAGATCATATACCTTTTTCAACTTAAAGAAGGGATAGTCAAACCAGGAATAGAAGCAAATAACAAAGGTAAAACAGAAATCTCTGAATAATGAAGTTGAAAATCTTCTGTACAGACAAGAATGATCCCAGGCTGAGATTTGACTAGGCATAATTAACAATATAAGGAATTTTTTTAAAAGACTAGAGAGCCTTTAGAAAAGGTAGGTAGTTCCCTGAAGAACAAATATTAACATATTTATCTGATTCACTTATGGACAGTAGGGGCTGTCCTAAACAATTTGCTCACAAAAGCCAGATTTTGTAAGTGGAAGGAAATAAATGAGGACTCCCAGTTGCCAGGCCATTTTGATACAATACACTGTTAAGAGAGCATTAAATGATCATTGTTGGAAGGCGTGTGGGAAATCTGGGTCACTATTACATTGTTGGTGGAGCTGTGAACTCTTCCAACCTTTCTGGAGAGCAATTTGGAATTAAGCCCAAAGGGCAACAAAAATGTGCATACCCTTTGATCCAGCAATACCACTACTGGGTCTATACCCTGAAGAGATGATGAAAAAGGGCAAAAACATCACTTGTACAAAAATATTCATAGCAGCCCTGTTTGTGATGGCGAAGAATTGGAAATTAAGTGAATGTCCTTCAGTTGGAGAATGGCTTAGCAAACTGTGGTATATGTTTGTCATGGAACACTATTGTTCTATTAGAAACCAGGAGGGATGGGAATTCAGGGAAGTCTGGAGGGATTTGCATGAACTGATGCAGAGCAAGATGAGCAGAACCAGAAGCAACCTAACAGCAACATGGGGGCCATGATCAACCTTAATGGACTTGCTCATACCAACAACCAGGCACAATTTTGGGATATCTATGATGGAGAATGCCATCTGTATCCTGAGAAAGAACTATGGAGTTTGAACCAAGGACTATTATCTTTAATTTAGAAAAAAAAAACCCCTGATATCTTATCATCTGATCTTGCTATCTCTTACACATATCCTTTAAGGATATGATTTCTCTCTTATCACATTCAATTTGGATCAATGTATACCATGAAAACATGTAAAGACTGGCAAACTGCCTTTTGGGGGGGAGGGAAATGATTAGGGGAAAAATTGTAACACTCAAAATAAATAAAATATTTATAATTCAAAAAAAATTAATAAAACTAAGGATTTGGAGTTAAAAAAAGAGAGAGAGCGTTAAAAAAAAAAGTTAGAAAAGCCACATGTCTTTTCAGCAGTTGTGGGCAGAAATCAGGCCAGACTGGCTTCCTAAATCTGCTTACCTAGTTCTGAAAGCAGAATTAAGAAGGTATTTTCTGCTTTAAAAATTAGGGATTTTCAATGAACTCTACCCTGCCAATTATGTTTAGAAGTTCCCCTCTCCTGATAAACTGAAGGCCTTCCCTCCTGGAAGCCATCCCTAACTAGGAGCACTTTCTCAATCCAGGATTACACAGATATACATAGGGTCAGTCTTGTCAGTTCAAGCAGAACCCTTCAATATTGCCCTCCCAGGGGCCCCACATCAAAAGTAAAGGAGGAATTTAAGTATTTGATCCTTAAACCAAGTTCAGCAAAGAGACTGATGGCTATGAAGGCAGAGTCCTGATTAGGAAGTACCAGAAGAGAAAAGAAGGCGCCTTGCTTACTTTCCTCAAAGCCTCAAGATCCTGTCTGCCTAAGATGCTGATTGTTAGGAATGAGGAGGTCAAGTCTTCCAAATATGCTTGGGTCTTTCTATTAGATTAATGGGGGTTTAGAGGTTCTATACATTCAGTTGACATTTACTTAGCAGAAAATGGGATTCAGATTTTTAAGGGTCTAATATTAGATATTTCAATTAGCTATCCTCTGGAAGACTAATGTGCATTAGATAGCTCTTCCAGAGGAATTCAGGTGACTTCATCCCTAGCAATTACACTTGGGTGAAATATGGAAGCCCTTGGATGTGGGAGATTTTGAACAAGCTATCACATAAGGGTCAGAGATAGCTGTTGGACAGAGGCAGAATCGGGAGCACAGCCCCTCTTCATAGTTGTAAATCAGCTTGAATATTTTTGTTGGCTTGATTTGTTGGGTTCCTGGTAGGATGGTCCCAGCTTAGTCAACAGTTTCGGTAGCCAAGACCAAGACTGAAGCTGTGTGGAAACCTCTCTATCCTCTGCATCGTTAATACTGAGAGTTACTGCAATCCCCAGGGCCAAAGAAGAAACATCCAGTCACATAGCAGTCCACATGACAAGCCTGTACAACACCTTCTTTAGTCAGTGAGGAAAGCAGACAGGAGCTGGTGGCTTGCTTAGGAGGCAAACAGCATGCAGCGCTCCTTGAAGTGCTTGATACAGCATTTACTGAAACTATCGGCCAGTCCCCAGTGACTGGTATAGTGTCACCAACTTGTAAACACGTTTTTCTCTACCTCACTCACCCAGGGCAGTCAGGAACAATCCACTTTTACCGAGGTAGGCCCCCTACATTCTTCCATACTGATCAGGATCATCTAGAGAACAAGGCCCTCCCACCAGGGTTCCACTCCATTATTATACTGGTGGTATATATACTGGTGGTGTGCTGAGTGAAAATTCCTTTGCAACTACTTCCTCTGCTGTTTGAATCTCTGCTCTTATGGACAGAAAGTCAAACAAGTCATGGAAGACAGAGGGCCCTCCACTCTGAAGGGGCACACCCAGCCCACATTCCCTTCTGATGAGAACTGGGCTTGACTAAAGTCAGCTTAGTTTTAGCAGACCCCTGGTCTCTATTTGGGGACCCTTCCTCTCACATATAGGATCAGCAGACAATCTGTCACTTTGATCTGGGTGTTCTAAACAGTCCTTCACCTTAGAGATATGAGGAAATCATTTCACGTGTCGTTCACTGGATCCCTATGAGCTAAAGGGACTCAAATTCCTGAAAGTGACTCCCTCCATCTCTGGAGGATCCCTGCAGCACTCACACTGACAGGCCCCAGGTTCTAGAGGTGCTCCTTTCCTGAGGTGGCCTCCCTTTGAGAGGCACCTCTTTCATATAAGCTACCAGGCCTTGGTAACCAGGAAATGCCTAACCTATGTATATTTTCTTTTGTTGTGCCTAAATATTCTCATTCTAAACAAGGTTACGCAAGGCACTGATTCTAACAGGGCTGGCAGAGCCCAGGAAGTCTCCATTGTTAAGTACAAATGATATGTTCAAGAATGTGACAAAGCCTTGCCCACCCATATCAGTGCCACAGAATAGTGGCTAATTGAGAACTTTCTCCTGAGAATGATGTCTTTGAGTCCTTTGTCCTCACCACTACCAGCACTAGCCACCTGGATACCTCCTTAGAAAGACCTTCCTGGTGAGATTGGCTCCTCTGGTTCTCTATCATACTCAACCTAGTTTCTAACTGAGTCCCCAAGAAGAAGTTCGCCTAGTGGGAAGACTCTAGTCCACCTAAATAGCCTGTGAGGCTACCCTACTAGAAAATGGGGAAGGAGCAAGTTATCAATTACATGGATTATTGGGCTCTCATTTTTGGCCTCAAAATTGGACAGACACCTGAATGTTCAATAGCTAGACTATCAAGGAGGTCTCCCCTGTGGAAATAAGACTGATGGCAGAACTTTGATGATGAAGCCTACTGCTCAGGTACTTGGGTGGGTCAATGACAGCATTAAAACAATCCCTTCCCCCAGCTATATTTCTTCTGGGGAATATAACTGTACTCTGGAAAAACCTCGCTTTCGCTGCAGCCTTTTCCCAAATGGTGAATCTCTGGTTTCACCATAGGGGCAGGATTCAAGTGGGCATAGAAGCATCTTCATCTTGTGATGAAGTTTTCTTGGTCTAGCTCGATCACCAGGAAAGTCACATACCCCAGGGGGGACTCATATGATCTAAACCTAGCAAGGGTTGAAGGTTTTATTTGGCCCTTAGGGCAACCACATACATATTTCATCTACAAAGCTATACAAGATTGGGTCAAATCACATAAAATCACCTGGACTTAATTGCTTTAGCATTCTTAGGCAAAAGGACTTATCAACACAGGAATGGACCTTTTCTAAGACCAACGCGAGTTGTTGGCCACCAGCTTTTTTGCAGTGCTGGTTTTACCCCTCCATTACCACCAGCTGACTAAAATGGAGGGTCTCTCTAACCTTTCACCTCTTTAATCACAGCCCCAGGGACAAAAGGAAAGGTGGTGATGGTATATTATTGTTCCCAGAAGCACCGCAGGAAATGCTGTCATCCCTAGTCCTGCTTCACTGGGAGCTGTGGGGCAAACACAACAAGCACCAAATGGAGCCAATTTACTCCCAATCTATTTCCTTCACGCTCACTTTACCTTTTCCCTGAAAGTCAAGGAGGACTTGAGAGTGGACAGAGGCATAATAGACCCTAACTACAGAGAATTAGGCATCTTAGCTGTGAGGGAGTCCAAAAAAAAAGTTAAACATACACTTTTTAAGGCGGCAGAGAAATACATGACTGTTAAAATTTTAAAAGTGAGATTCAGTCACCTGGAAAATGTACCTTTGTGGGACACCTCCAATGAGGTCAGTTAAAAGTGACAGCCGGCTACTGTGACATAGTTACTACATGATAGCATTTAAGTTTTCACTTAATACAATGAGAATATGCTTTGCCTTTTGAACTCTTGCAAATGACAGCTATAATGTTCCTTTTAAACCATGTAGCAAATGATCCCACATTCAATTTATTTTATTACTTTAAGAATATAATTTGTAACTTTTTCTTTTGGGTTCCTTCCCATTATCCTAAAACTAGATTCTTAACCAACCAGAGAATTTTATATCTATAAAGCATAAACACTTATAAACTATGGAATTTAAAGAGGTTTGTAATAATTATTCTATGTATTTACAGACATATGTCTCATATGAAACATTTTAGGGGAGACTGAACCTATAATTTCATTAGTGCAGGGAACACCACAGGAGGAATTTCTTCTGACCAGTGGAAGGGCCCCTTCTCTGAAACTTAATAGTCTTGGAAAGTTGCTTGGGACACTGAGACACTAAATGATTTTCCCAGCCAATTTGTATTGGGAAGCAAGATTTGAATTAAGGCCTTCTTGACTCCAAGGCTAGCTCTTGATACATTATGCCAGTTTTCCTCTTACATATATAAAAAATAAGTGTTCCTAATACAAGAAATTATAAAATTTGTTTCTAAACAAAAACTAAAAATGATTCAATAATATCACTTCAATGTAAAATAGCTTTCTATCATCAATATTTCCTTAAAGTTAAGAGAAAGTAATCATCAAAGGTAAAAACATTATTTACTAGAGAATGCTCAATTCTTTTAGTTATATTAGCAGCTGCTTTAAAAGCTCTGCAGTTGACCTGAAATTTCAACAACAGCTTTCAATTAATATTTACAACAGAGATGACTTAGTTGAAATTTAGTCTGATTTAATACTAACCATGGTGGTACTGCTTAAATGCTTGAACACTTTTCTCACACCAGTCAAAAACCAAACCAACCTTCACATTCTTCTTTGAGTATTAAACCCACCTGTGAATTTTGGATCCTAATGGTTCCAGGTGACAATGCCTGTGTTACAACTTGACCTTGTGGAGTGACCACTGTAACAGGCTGATACACTGTGCCACCTTAAAAAGGAAAAAAAAAAATTAAATTTTATTCCTTTACAAGATTTGCTTTACTACTGCCTAAATACCCATTTCTAACACAAAGCAGTATTTTTATATTGATCTATATTAACACATAAGCAATTCCTAGATAACATCACTTAAAAATGAAAACTAAATTAAAATCAAATAATTGAACAAATTTATTGAGTACCTGTTATAGGTAGAAAGTCAAACCCTGATCATGTAACTTTTCACCTTTTTTCCCACCTGTTTTGAAATTCCTTGAAAATACAAAATATTTCCAATATTCAACAAATATTCACAAACCTGGGACCTGAGAAGGTTGGAGGTGAGTCTTATTTCTCAAGTGATTTTATAAATAAAACTCTGCACAAAACAAAGTCCTCCATGGGAATCCTCCCTCCCTGTACATTTTAGAAGCTGAAATGAGCTGCCCAAGACTGTAGAGCCAGTAAAATGCAGGGCTAAGACTGGAATGAAATCTAACTTTGAAAACAGGGCTCTTTCCACTGACTCCAACTGACTGATGAAATGAAGGCACCTGTCCTGCTAATGACTAGAAGAGTTCTAGGTGAATTATTTCCTGTATGATTCCCATTATTCTTCTCCCAAATTTTTTCTTTCCAACTTCTTTCTCCACCTATTCTATCCTTATTATCTCTAGGAATAAGTATTGCTGCAACACAAAATAAGTCAGTCAACCTATTGAATTATAAAAGTAGAAAAGAACAATCATTATAATCCTGGGTGAAGGAATGTAGATTAGTTGTAATCAACACTTCGAATATTTGAAAACTAGACTAAGGGGATCTTTCTGAATCCATTTTGAATGAACTATTAAAACATTAAAACTGCACATTTTAATTTAATTGTATTTTCTATGAAATGGCAGCAACTCTTTTTCATATTTGAATTCCAGATGGTATCAATAGATTAAAACAGAGAGAAGTCTTTAAAGAAATCCCCACACACATCAGGTATGTTATTTCATTGGTATAAGGAAACTCCTTCTATCAATGAAAATGAGTTGTTTGGTAGTTCTAAAAGACTGACTTCCCCAAATTCAGTAAATAAGAGGTAAATTGAATTCAAGAGTCTTCCTGACACTAAATTAGCTTTGCTAAACTGTCCCTCCAGGGACTCAATTATTTGAAAATGATGAATAGTTTTGCTATATAACATTTTAAGAATTACAGAAACCTTAAGGCTTTTTCAGCCCTTGATAAGTTAAAAAAATCATTTTGCATAAAGATTGCTTGATAGGCAATAAGTACAAGAGTTAAGAATTCATTTCAGTTATGCTGCATCTGGAACTCACAAATAAAAAGCTATTAGTGGGGAAAAATTCATGTATTTCTTAATTATATAATATTGAAAATGAATCATGTAAAAAGAAATAAAACCTATTCACTTTTTCTTAGGGTCATACCTGCCACAGTTGCCATAGTTACATTTCCTTGTTGCAATGCTGAAGCTGGGACCACTATCCCCTGGGGACTGAGTGTGCCTGTGATGGCACTTTGAATTTGCTAAAAGTTATGAGGTAAAAATGCAATTATTATTCAAGAAAAAGATGATTCAACAATTGAAAAAGTAGCATGCAATGGAAACGTCAATAATGGAAAGAGGCACTTATTAAAACAAACATTAGTAAACTTGTTAATAAAATATAAAGCACAAACAGGTTCAAAATTTACTCATCATGAAATATGCCAATATTACATTGGTTTCAATATAGATTCCTATTATCTTAACCAAAAGCACTTATTTTTGCAACAAATGAAAGATAATTAATTCTTACCTATGTAAAAATACATAAACTCCTTTTGTGATATAGCTATCATTCACACAGTTTGGTAACTGTACCAAAAAAAAAAAATCCATGACTCTGGGGGGGGATCCATCTCCATTCTCCCCAACAGCAGACCTCCATAGTCTGGGGCTATTTTCTGAATACCAAATCCACCTTCAATAAAAAAGGATTTGCTTCTACTCTAAGACCAAGAATACTCTAAAATTAAAAGCAATTCAAAAGAATTCTAAAAATATTCTGAGCAATTTCTCTATTATAATGTATGGACCTTTGAAGTTACAAACATTTAAAAAGATAACACTCTTTAAAACAATTCCTTTTCACTTTAAGAGTTATTTGCGGTGTCATCACACATCACATCCTTGAGACACTGTCAGTACAAAGAACTTTAAATACTAAACAAAAAATCACAGGCTAACCTATCATAAGAACAAAACATAATCTTTGTCATATGAAAGATGAAACATGTTTAGTCTTATACACCAAACAGAAGATGTTCAAATATACAATATTCAAAGAGACTGAATTAATACTCATTATCAATAAGACCCAAATAATATATATTTTTAACAGGGAAACAAAATCATAGGAGTATTCATACACTGAAAAAAATCATAATAAATCACTATTAAAAAATTATAACAAAAGTTGTCATGTACATTGGTCTGGTGAATTGAATTTTTAAAACTGAAATCAAAACTTTATTGACTAAATCCTTTTTTTTAGGTTTTTTTTGCAAGGCAGATGGGGTTAAGTGGCTTGCCCAAAGCCACACAGCTAGTCAATTATTAAGTGTCTGAGACTGGATTTGAACCCAGGTACTCCTGACTCCAAAGCCGGTGCTTTATCCACTGCGCCACCTAGCCACCCCTTTATTGACTAAATCTTAAACAACTTTAATGTATATCTTAAATTTACTCTTCATTGTTAAATTTTAAGTATATAATAACCACTGGTGCTCAAATGTCTGGTTTTGGGTCATCATGATAAAAATAATTAGTGTCATATACTTCTTAATAAATAATTTTACTAGCGATCCATAATCATATGAAAAATTACTCTAAATCACTACTTATTAGAGAAATGCAAATTAAAGCATCTCCAAGATACCACCTCACACCTCTCAGACTGGCCAATATGACCAGAAAGGACAATGATCATTGTTGGAAGGGATGTGGCAATCTTGGACATTAATACACTGTTGGTGGACCTGTGAACTCATTCAACCTTTGTGGAGAGCAGTTTGGAATTATGTTTGAAGGGCAATAAAAATGTGCATACCCTTTGATCCAGCAATACCACTACTGGGTCTACCCTGAAGAGATCATGAAAAAGGATAAAAACATCACTTGTATAAAAATATTCATAGCAGCCCCGTTTGTGATGGCAAAGAATTGGAAATCAAGTAAATGTTCTTCAGTTGGGGAATGGCTTAGCAAACTGTGGTGTATGTATGTCATGGAACACTATTGGTCTATTAGAAGCCAGGAGGGATGGCAATTCAGGGAAGCCTGGAGGGATTTGCATGAGCTGATGCCGAGCGAGATGAGCAGAACCAGAAGAACACTGTACACCCTAACAGCAACATGAGGGTGATGATCAATTTTTTTTGTTGTTGTTTTTTGGTTTCTTTTTTTTTAGGTTTTTGCAAGGCAAATGGGGTTAAGTGGCTTGCCCAAGGCCACACAGCTAGGTAATTATTAAGTGTCTGAGACTGGAAGATGATCAATCTTAATGGACTTGTTCATTCCATCAGTGCAACAATCAGGGACAATTTGGGGCTTTCTGCAATGGAGAATACCATCTGTATCCAGAGAAAGAACTGTGGAGTTTGAACAAAAACCAAAGACTATTACTTTTAATTAAAAAAAAAATGTTATCTTATTTTATAATTTTGCTATCTCTTATACTTTATTTTTTTCCTTAAGGATACGATTTCTCTCTCATCACATTCAACTTAGATCAATGTATAAGCCATGGAAACAATGTAAGGACTATCAGACAGCCTTCTGTGGGGGATGGGGGAGGGAAGCAAAATTGTAAAATTCAAAATAAATAAATAAATTTTTTAAAAAATGGTACTGAAAAAAAATGAATCATTTTACTAATGGTGGCCACAGCTACCATTTTACAGAGTAGAGAGATTTTTGTGGATTAAAGTCATATAATAAAAAAAAACTAAAACAGTTTTTCTTCTGATAAAGCTAATCTCAGACATTAGGAGAAGCTTAAATCAATTAAAATTTTAATGAACTTTTTCTTACTTATATTATGCCCTCTAAGGTTCCAACATAAAGACATTTTTATGTCATGTTTCAAAGGCTTGTTGAAATTCTCCAAGATATTTCCTTAGGGTGAAGATTTGGATCAGAAAAGGCCCATAATCATCATTTCATATATTAGAGAGAGAATCCTTCTAGCCTTAAGATTTAGAGACTACATAATGTCAGAAAAGTTTCTGAGCTTTGGCAATTCTAAATTGCCCAAGAGGAGTCCTTAAAACTGAATCAAGTCAACAAAAGGCTCTCTAAAATGGTTCAGAATGCCCAAAGATGTCCAAAAATTATCTTTCTAGCCCCAGTCCTGGTAAGACTCCTTATTTGAAAGGCACCACTCTCAAGATATTTCAAAGACCTGCAGCCATCCTAGATTTTGTGGAAAGCTCCCAGTCTGCATAAGCAGAATGACACTGTCTAAAAATGGGTCTAAAAATGAGAAGAATCCAGTACCTACACAAGAAAAATAGCAAATAAACTGGTATTCTCTTTTACTTTTTAACACAGTTTTCAGCAGATATAAAATCTTATAATCAGAAATCATAGTAAAATCTTCTCTAGAGTGTCTGAGTAATAAAGTATCCCAAATAATGAAAAATTTAACTGGTTAAAATTCTAATTTTTTAAAATTTTAACTCCTTCTGATGGATAAGTCCAGATTAATAAACACCTATCCAAGCATGAAATAACTAATCCTTTCTTAAATGATTGAAAGATATTTAAAGATCATTATTATCAATGAGTGCTATAAACTGTTTGGGAAATGAGGCTGAATTTCTATCAGTTCAATTAAGATACAGACTAGAGTTTGCTTTTTTTCCCCCCATGTTTTAAATCCCAACTTTTAGTTGAATTTCTTATCTTTGGCCTTGAGTAAAAAGTGCAAAACTTGAATAACCTCTAGTGCCCATTTCTTCAAGGCTATCTTTTTTTATAAAACTAATTATTGGTTTATGGTCTAAAGCAGACTTTTGCTTAGATTGTTTTCTTATCCTTAATATCACTGTATATTCCTATACATTTTAGAGATTTTCAGAATATCAATACTACTACAATTCTATCGCCATAAAACTACCTCACTCGTTTGAATTTAAAGATCACCATCTAGCAGATGGATTTCTACTTTAAAAAATACTAAAGGGGTGGCTAGATAGTGCAGTGGATAGAGCACTGGCCCTGGAGTCAGGAGTACCTGGGTTCAAATCCGACCTCAGACACTTAATAATTACCTAGCCGTGTGGCCTTGGGCAAGCCACTTAACCCCATTGCCTTGAAAAATCTAAAAAAATAAAAATAAAAATAAAATACTAAAGCCAAGTCATCCCCCTTTTTTTCCCTGATATAAAACAATTCACATGCTTTGGTAGCAAAAATATTCAAACAAGTTATTAGTTATGAGATATCTTTTGCCAATGCTGCATATATATCAGTGAATTAATTTACTTTATCCCTCTAACAATAATGTGAACTTAGAAATATAGCAATATTGCAAGTAAATAAACCACAAGGATTCTTCCCATATCACACATATAAGTTAATGTGAAACCCCATTAAAATTAGCTTTAACAATACCTGGGGTTGTACAGGGGAATAAGGACTTCCTGGTTCTCCACTCAATAGAGTCTCACTGTTCATTTTAGTTTTAAGACAAGCAATGTAGCGGCTGCAGAAATCTTTGCAGAGTTCATTAACTTTTTCAAGTTCAAGTAGATGTATACGTAGAACCTGTATTGCTTTTACCATCTACAAACATAAAAAAAAAAATCAGAAATACAAGTTAGAGGATAATAAGTTGGAAAGACCTTAGAGGGCAAAACCTTCATTTTACAAATGGGGACATTGAAGTCTAGACGGGTTAAGGCATTTGCCGAAGGTCAGACTGGTAATAAATGGTAGGAGGAGGAGGATCACTAAAATGCAGCACATTTTCACTAGCACAGTAAGAGCAGTAACTGCATAGTCAGAATACCTGGACCTGAACAATGGCCTTGTGGCTTTTAAGAAATTTGACTATGAGGAAAAATGACACTATGCTTATTTTCTTATTTGTAGAGAGGGAATCATAAAACTTCTGTGCTAACTGTAAGAATCAGTTAATTAACAAATGTTGATAAGAGGCAGCTAGACAGCACTGGGCTTGGAGAAAGGAAGACTCATCTTCTTAAATTCAAATCTGGCCTCAAATACTTACTAGCTATGTTACCCTGGGCAAACTGTTTGCTTCAGGTTCCTCATCTGTAAAATGAACTGGAGAAGGAAATGACTCCACTCCAGTGTTTCTGTCAAGAAAACCCCAAATGGGACTTGGACAGATTGAAAAACAGCAACAAAGGAATAATACATTATTAGAAAATATAGTTCAGCCTATGAATTTATATCTTTTATGGGACAGAAACAATGATAGAATAGTATTGTGCTATAAGAAATATCCAGAGAAGGAATTAATGGAGTCTGAATGCAGAAGTATACTATTTTTCACTTAATTTTTTTGTGAGATTTTTATGGTCTATGTTTTCTTTCACACCATGACTAACATGGAAATGTTTTACATGATTGCACATATATATCAAATTGTTTATTTTTAGGGCAAGAGGAAGAAAGGAAGGGAAGAAGAGAATTTGGAACTCAAAATTTTAAAAAATGAATGTCAAAATCTACTTGTAGTGGGGTGGTTAGGTGGCATAGTGGATAGAGCACAGGCCCTGAAGTCAGGAGGACCTGAGTTCAAATCCAACCTCAGACACTTAATAATTACCTAGCTGAGTGACCTTGGGCAAGTCACTTAACCCCATTGCCTTGTAAAAACCTAAAAAATAAAAAATCTATTTGTGTATATAATTGAGAAAAAAATAAAATGTTTAAAAAATAAAAGACATCTTAGAGATGTTAAGAGAGAACTCTTGGTGAATGGTTTCAACATTTTTAGTGAAGTATGAGAAATCTTCATCTGGAACTTGGAGTTGGCTGTGCCATGGGATGCTTGAAGAAAGATGAGAAGATTTAGAAAAGTCATTGTGATGAAAGAAATACTGAATTCATTTGGAAGGTGTAGTAAAGACTGCTCATCTGCAGTAAAGACTGAGTTGGGAATATGTAATATAAGTTTGTAGTGTATACAGTAAGCACAGTTTCATGATTTTCTCTAGTTTTGTTCAGCAGTTCATTCAAAGACAATGTGTAGTGCAAATAATCCAAAAATGGAGTTTGGCAGGATGAGACTGGCAAAAGAACAAGGGACTTGCAAGTAGTTTATGAAGGATTCCACTGGGAGAAGAAAGTATAGCCTTAGAAAGAACTAAGGGTTTGGTGGTCACACAGTGAGAATAATGGACAATGCTAAGGCTAGTAAAGCATAGGGAATGATGGAATAACAGAAGGTTATGTTACAGTAAAAACATTTCAGAATCCATAAACATGGAAATGGAACACAAAAGTGGATGGCAAGATGAAGTTCAAGAGGTCAAAACTGCTTGAGTCCCTTAGTCACGGTTAGCAGTGGAAAGTCTTGCACTGTCTCCAAGATGACCATTAACAAGAAGGGAAACCCAAGAGCTGGTAGCCAGAATCTTTAGGCTGGCCTGCTCTACATGACAATTCTTTTTTTTTTTAGGGTTTTTTTTTTTTGCAAGGCAAACGGGGTTAAGTGGCTTGCCCAAGGCCACACAGCTAGGTAATTATTAAGTGTCTGAGACCAGATTTGAACCCAGGTACTCCTGACTCCAGGGCCTGTACTTTATCTACTACGCCACCTAGCTGCCCCAATACATGACAGTTCTTGACCTCATTAACTCTCATGGACCATCCAGAAGCAAATGATATTCTGGACTTCAACATCTGGAACTAAATAGGATAGCAGAGTAAGGCCCCTGCAAAACAGCACCAACTGCCCTTCTGCTCAGTACAAGAAGGCAGTGGTTTTAGAGACATGTAGCAATGCTTAGTGGAACAAGAAATGGCAAGGTAGACAAGAAGATTTTTTTTGTTTCCTCCCTTTTCCTATAGAGCTTGAAGGGAGTGGGAAGTCTTGGATGGTGAGCTAAAAAATATTGAAAAACAGTATAAAGACAATTTTCCCTGACCTGTGAAAAGGACTTAAGATTATCAAGAACATGTCATCTTGGTTGCCATAGCACTAAGTCCCACTTCTGCTAATGCTATTTTTTTGTGTGTTCCACTATTAGTTTTTTATTTTTTATTTTTATAAAATTTTTTTGTAATTTAATATTTATTCTCATTTTGTACAATTTTTTACACATTAATAAAATATTCTTGTTTAAGAGTAAACAAAGTACCCCCTCCCCCCAAAAAGTATAGACTCACTTGAGTGATAAAGGGGAGAGAAAAAAAATTAAATTAAAAAAATAATAGTAATAATTGTGGGTATGGCCAGGTGGCGCAGTGGACAGAGCACCAGCCCTGGAGCCAGGACACCCAAGCCCATATCTGACCCCGTACACCCAACAATCACCCAGCTGTGTGACATGCAAGCCCCCCCAACCCCACTGCCCTGCAAAAACCAAAAAAAAGAAAAAAAAAGACCTAAAATAAAATAGTAACAATAGTAGGGGCGGCTGGGTGGCAGACAGAGCACTGGCCCTTGAGCCAGGAGCACCTGGGTCCGAATCCGGCCTCAGACACCCAAACAATCACCCTGCTATGCGGCCCCAGGCAGGCCACCCAGCCCCATTTACCCTGCACCGCCCCCCCCAAATAATAATAATAATAAAAAAATGTGCTTGAGTCTGTGTTCCAACACCACCAACTCTGTTGTGGGTGGATCACATTCTTTATGGTAAGTCCATCACAAAAGTTACTTCCATATATTTCCACTGTTGCCATTGCTGATCACAACTCCCTCCTTTCTTATTTCTCCACTACCATGTACTATATTTTTTCTCTCCTTTCACTCTGACTCTGCTGTAGGGTCGCTGAGTAGCGCAGCAGACAGATCCCTGGTCCTGGGACCAAGAGGCCCTGAGCCCCCATACCATCCCTTAGGCCCAGCATCCACCTGGCCCCATGGTCCTGGGCAGGCCTTCCAATCCCAGCCCCTTGCAAGAAGCAAGAAAGAAAATGTGTTATATCTGACCACTCTCCCTCCATGGTCCATCCTCTCCTCCTTTATTCACATCCCCACCCCTTCCTACTCCAGATGTCTATACCCCATTGAGTATATATATGCTGTTTCCTCTCTAAGCCACCTCTGATGAAAGCGAAGATTTCCTCATTCCCCCTTGTCTTCCCCACTTCCATATCATTGCAATAGCTCATTGTAATAAAGAAAAATCTTATTACATGAAATATCTTGGCCTATTCCCCCTCTCCTTTTTCTTTCTTCCATTACATTTCCCTTTTTTCTATTGACTCCATTTTTACACCATATTTCATCTTCAAATTCAGCTTTCTCCTGTGCTTCATCTATAAAAGTTCCTTCTACCTGCTCTGTTAATTGAGAAGGTTCATGTGAGTATTATCAATGTCATTTTTCTATGCAGGAATACATGCAGTTCATCATCAAGTCCCTCATATTTTCCCCTTCTCCTCCAATCTCTATGCTTCACCCGAGTCCTGTATTTGAAGATCAAACCTTCTGTTCAGCTCTGGCCATTCCAAAAAGAACATTTGAAATTCCCCTGGTTCATTGAAAGTCCATCTTTTTCCCTGGAAGAGGACATTCAGCCTTGCTGGGTAGTTCATTCTTGGTTGCATCCTAAGCTCTTTTGCCTTCCGGTATATTGTATTCCAAGCCCTACGAGCTTCCAATGTAGTTGCTGCTAAGTCCTGTGTGATCCTGACTGCAGCTCCACGATATTTGAACTGTGTCCTTCTGGCTGCTTGTAATATTTTCTCTTTCACTTGGGAGTTCTGGAACTTGGCTATAATATTCCTAGGGGTTGGTTTTTTGGGATCTCTTTCTCGGGGTGGGGGATCAGTGGATTCTCTCCATTTCTATTTTGCACTCTGCTTCTAGAATATCAGGGCAATTTTCCTGTAGTAATTCTTTGAAAATGATGTCAAGGCTCTTTTCCTGATCATGACTTTCAGGTATTCCAATAATTTTTAGATTATCTCTCCTAAATCTGTTTTCCATATCAGTTGTTTTTTCAATGAGATATTTCACATTTTCTTCTAATTTTTCATTCTTTTAGTTTTGAAGTATTAAGTCCTGATTTCTGGTAAATTCATCTATCTCCCTGAGTTCTATTCTTTATCTGAAGGATTTGTTTTCCTCAGGGAGCTTTCTTATCTCCTTTTCCATGTGGCCAATTCTGCTTTTTCAAGCATTCTTCTCCTCAATAACTTTTTGAACTGTTTTATCCATTTGACCTAAGCTGGTTTTTAGCATGCTATTTTCTTCAGCATTTTTTTGGATTTCCTTGACTAAGCTGCTGACTTCATTTTCATGTTTTTCCTGCATCTCTCTCATTTCTTTCCCCAGTTTTTCTTCTAACTCCCTCATTTGATTTTCAGTCTTTTTTGAGCTCTGTCATAGCCTGAGCCCAATTTCTGTTTTTCTTGGAGTCTTTAGATGCAGGAGCTTGTGCTTCCTCATCTTCAGACTGAGTGTTTCCATCCTTCTTGGGCTCACAGGCAAAATATTTCTCAATAGTGTTCCTCTTGTTTTTCTGCTTGCTCATTTTACCAGCCTTAGCCTGTTTTGGGGGTGCTTCCTGAGCTTTTGGGACACTCCCACAAGAGTCTCAGTGTGAGAGGCTCTGTCCTCCCTCCTGGTCTGTGAATGACCATAAGCGCCCCCCTCTACCACAGGGCTGAGGTGGGGGGCGCCCTGCTGCTCTATGGGGGGCCTAGACTGCGATCAGGATCTAAATGTGGTCAGAACCCCAGATTCCTGTTCCAGGGGCAGGGTTTGGCAGTCTCTCTTCACTCCCCTCCCTAGGTTCAATGGACTCATGGCCTGGGGGCTCCTGCTTACAGGCCGGCTGCTTCTTTTTATTGGATCAGGACTGCCTTGGCCAAGCTGCTGCTCCCTGCTTGCTGTGTGCCCTGAGGGCTAGGCTTCATGCACTAGCTCTGGCAGAGGTCCCCTGCTGTTCCCAAATTAGTGCCTGGTGTTCCCTGGGGTGTAGCCCAGGAAACTCCCCCGTTGCTGTGAGCTGGGGCTCCCAGAGCCCTGGGGCTGCCTCCAGGAGGCTGAAGTTCTTTCCCTCTGGTGGGCTACCCCTCTGGTGGGCCACCCCTCCAACCCCGGGGAGCAGAGCCTTTTTGCTCTTTCCCAGGTTACCTTGAGTAGGAGAACTGACTCCCTGGGTTCCTTTGTGGGTTCTGTCTCTCAAAAATTTAGTTAGAGTCCTTAGTTTCGAAGTTTTATGATCTGCTCTTGTCGACATCTTGGCTCCGCCCCCTCATGCTCACCATTTTTAAGAGCCCCACAATAAATTACAAAAATTTGGCATTATATACCACATGGACCTGGTTAGTCCTTCCAAAGGGGAAGCAGAGCATACAAGTCTGGTCAAAACACTAGCCAGAGATTACCTCCAAGTCCTATTTCCTCAAAGAAGCATCAATTGCCTACAGGTTGGATATTTTAATGCCAAAATCATACAAAACCAATCAAATTATGAAGATGGCCTTTGTGTCTTAAAGGAAAACCAGCTTAGGCTAAGTAAAACAATGCTATCATTGTCACACGAGATAAATAAGAAATGATAACAGGAACAATTAAAGGTAAAAGAAATTGTTAAAATGGATTTTGAGGTGGGGCTAACTGGCAAGATTGATGATGATGATGATGATAGCTAGCATTTGGTCCTTGAATGTTTATAGAGTGCTTTACATATGTGTGTGTGTGTGTGTGTGTGTGCATGTGTATGTATGTTAACTCATTTGATCCTCATATGGGCTTGTGACATTAGTGCTATTATTATGTCTATTTTAGGGATAAGGATATGATATGATCTGGCCAGGATTATATAACCAGTGTTTGAGGCAGGATATGAATGCAGATCTTCTTGATTCCAAGTACCATGCTCTATCCACTGGGCAAACTAACTCCCTATAACTAAATGAAACAAATAAATAGTGTTGAGAATTGATAGAGAAGAAGGGTCTGTTAAATTATTAAGGGCTGCAAACCGACTATAAAAACAGATGCTTATCTTGGGATGAAAATCTCAACCAGTTGGAAAGCATAAAAAATTATACGATGATTTGCTGCCACTGTTGAGTGATGATAGATTCCTGAATGTACCTAACAATGCTTGCTTATTATAATAATGTATTTTCCTGAAGTCTGACAAAATCTAGTCTAAAGTACTTTAAACTAAAAGAAATGAAAGTGAAAAGATTATCTCTCTATTCTTCAGAGCTAGATACCACAGCTACAATCAATAGAAGTTGAGACATTCAGAAGATGAAACCCCCTAATTACTGCAGAGCCTGGCCTCAAAATTTCTCTAAACAAACCCCTAAAAGTTAGTCAACAAGCAAGAGGAACTAGAGATTATGATATAAGGAAGCAAATTTGATCTCATTGAGACTTTGGCAAGATAAAACCCATGACTGGAGACAAAGCTGTGAGACAGAGTGGAAGGATGATGGTACTCTTAACAGTAATATGAAATTTATAAAGGAGGGAGAATTTGTGGGAAAAGATAATGGTTTCAATAGTGGACATGTTAAGTTTAAGGTGCTTATGTGACATTCAGTTCCAGATGCCCATTGGCAATTATAAATATGAGAATGGAAATCAGGAGAGGATAGGACTGGATGAATTGAGCTGAGAATTACCTACAAAGACATGATAAATGAATCCATGCAAACTGATGAGAGTATAGAGGAATAAGAGGGTCCTTGACAAAGCCCTGTGGAATACCCAAGGTTAACAGCTAAGTCCTGAAGAGAGAGTCAGTTAAGGAGACTAAGGGAGTGATTAGACAGATAGAAGAAAGTAATGTCACAAAAACCTAGAGGAGAGAGTAACAAGGAGAAGAGAATGATCTTTAGTGTCAAAGCTATAGAGGGGTCAAGAAGAATGAGAATTGAGAAAAGGGCAGCAGATTTGTCAATTAAGAGATTTTTGTTGACTCTGAAGAAAGCAACTTTAGCTGAATGATAAGCTTGTATATTGGACAGCAGATATATTAAAAGGAGGGGGCAGCTAAGTGGTGCAGTGGATAGAGCACCTGGAGTCAGGAGGACCTGAGTTCAAATTCAGCCTCAGACACTTAATAATTGCTTAGCTGTGTGATTTTGGGCAAGTCACTCAACCCCATTGCCTTAAATTTAAAAAACAAATTTTTTAAAAAGAGTGGGAGGGAAAAGGAGGAAGAAATAAAGGCACTAATTGGAGAAAGTTTTCTCAAGGAGTTTAACCACTAAAATGAGAAGATATAGGATATTAGCCTACAAGGATGAATGGATGAATGGGGGAATGAAGAAGAAATGAATTTGTTTTTACGTAGTAAAGAATTAAGTATACATAGGGAGAATTTGAAGTTTATGTGACTAGATGAAATGCATGGTATGGGATCAATAACTATATCAAAGACAAGGAGAAGGGCCACTTCTTCATCTGAGACAGGGATGAAGGAAAACACAGTAGCAGAAGACATCTGGAGCTCTTGGAAAATGGCCTCATTGCTTTCAATGCACTATGAGGCAAAGTTCTTAGCTGAGAGTGTAGTGGGAGGGTTGAGGAAGGATGAATAGGTATGTTCCATAAAGAATATGAATAGCATTAGTAAGGTGGATAAAAAAGTTAATCACTATACAACTCTTTAAATTGCCATAAAAATATATATTTGCCATAATAATTTTTACTTACCAGATTATCAGTCTCTGGATCTTCACAAAAAAATGGTTTTCCTTCTTTTTCTTGCTTCCTAACAAAATTTTCAATATCTACATCAAAACTGGCAGAAGTTGTCCCCTCTGAGCCTTGTGTAGATTGTTCACATTTTTCAAACAACAATGCTAATAATGGAAAGAGTGGATGTCTAAAAGAAAAAAAGGAAAAAATTTGCCACATTTCATTTTAAACTATTCTCAGAAAACAATCAGTCTTAAAAAGTTAAACTGGTTAATAGAATTCAGATATGTAAGTCAGGAGTATGTATAAAAGGCATATTTATATAAACATCAACTTTGTGTTTTGTACAGAAATAAGGATTATATATGAAACTGAGATTAGGCAAATTTTTAAAAGCTTATAATAAATTCAACAAAATAACAAGAAAATTACTTATGAGAGGAGCACATAAGAAGCTCCTCTCCCTATCCACCAAGTGTCCACTGCTCCTCCCAAATAAAAATCCTTCCTGGATACAAGTATAGCTGAGGGGAAAAAAAATCTATGTTATTTATCAGTTATGCCTGAAATATCTTCCTTGTGCTATACTTCTGGTTTAGCACTGCTCTACAAAGAACTAGAAATCATGCTTTATCATCAGTACTCTATCATGATTGCATTAAAATTCTCAAGTCTTTCTTTTTTCAAAAAATGATTATTGATAGCTTTTTTTGTCTTTGTATCAGTTACATTTCCCACTACATTTTCTTTCCTCATCCCTATAATTAAAAAAGTTAACTTATTATAAAGGAAAAGTTCAGTTAAACTAACCGACTTATGGTCCCATGGCACTGCAAAGAGGCAGGGGTTCTTCTTTGGGGCCAAATAATTAGACAGGATTCAGTTTTAATTTGTTTCATTATCGTATTTCATTTTTGTGGTGTCATTGAGTATACTGTTTCTCTTGTTATTCTAACTTCACTTTACAATAGATCACATCTTTGTATGTTTCTCTAGATCATACTGGTTCTCAAAGTACAATAATATATTATAATCATATACCATGATTTTTTTAGCCATTCTTCAATAAATGAGCATTTACATTGTTTCTAGGTGCAATAAATATTTTGATCTATACAAGGAGTTTTTTCATTTTTTGATCACTGACCATAAATATAATATATATATATATATATATACATACACACACACACACACATATCCATAAAATGTGTGTGTGTAAAATATTTATATAGAGAGACACACACGTACATTTCAGTATACACATGCAGATACACACACACACACACACACACACACACACACACACACACACACACATATATATGAGAAATCTTTGTATAATTCTAAATTGCTTTCCAGATGGACAATTGCATTTGTTGTTCAGTCATTTCAGTTGTGCCCAACTCTAGTATGGAAAACCCATGTGGAGTTTTTCTGGCAAAAATACTGAAGTGGCTTACCCTTTTCTTGTCCAGCTCATTTTTCAGATAAGAAAACTGAGACCAAGTTAAATGACTTGCCCTGGGTCATATAATTAGTGTTTCAAACTTAAGATGAAGTCTTCCTGACACTACTTTACCATTTGTACCCACCAATTGCCCCATAAATTCATACTTCCCCCCAACAATGCATTAGTGTGTCAGTCTTTTCACAATCCCTATAACATTGACTAATGCCATATCATCTTTTCTAATCTACAGGGCATGAAATGAAACATGAGGGTCCATTATGATTTATTTTTTACTACTCAGAGTTTGGAATATTTTTTTTTAAAAAGGGAGTCAACAACAATCTGCTTTAATCAAGAAACAATTTGGAATATTTTTAAAGAATTATTTAGTTCCTATTGTTCTATTAGAAACCAGGAGGGATGGAAATTCAGGGAAGCATGGAAGGATTTGTATGAACTGATGCTAAGTGGGATGAGCAGAACCAGAAAAACACTGTACACTCTAACAGCAACATGGGGGGGATGGTCAACCTTGATGGACTTGCTCATTCCATCAGTGCAACAATCAGGGACACTTTTGGGCTATCTGCAATGGAGAATACTTATCTGTATCTAGAGAAAGAATTGCAGAGTTTGAACAAAGACCAGACTATTACCTTCAATTTAGGGGGGAAAAAAACCCCGTTATCTTATTTTGTAATTTTGCTATCTCTTATACTTTATTTTTCTTCCTTAAGGATATGATTTCTCTCTCATCACATTGAACTTAGGATCAATGCATACTATGGAATCAATGTAAAGACTAACAGACTGCCTTCTGTGGGGTGGTGGGAGGGAAGCAAGAATAGGGGGGAAAAATTGTAAAACTCTAAATAAAATCTTTAAAAAAGAGAATTGTTTAGTTCAGATCCTTTGATTGCTTATCTTGTAGGAAAAGGTTTTTGTTCTTATCTTTGCAACTAAATGTATGTGTATTTATAAATCTACATGTTTATTTCTTGGATATCAGACCCTTGCTAGTAAGACTTGATGCAAAGGTTTTTTCCTCCCCGTAACTGCTTTTTTTCTCATTCATTTTACATTGACTGTGTTTATATAAAAAGTCTTTCAATTTCATGTAATCAAAGTGATGTATTTTTTAAAATAAAAATAGTAATGATTTTTTGTGCATATGACTTAATTTATATTGATATTTAATATCATTTTAAAGAATAATGAATTATTATTTTTACTGAAGATAATCTTTATCTTTTTGGCAGCATGAGAATAATCAAGTCCTGGACAATACATCTTAAAAGAAAGTATTGATGAGAAGTCATAAAACCTAGCTTACTATTAGGTCAAATTAAAATTAACCAACATATATCAGGTTCTGTCATGAAGATGATGCTTACCTTTTCTGCAAATATTACATTTATGAAAGGGGACATGCCTAAAATATGAATTTTTAGTGTGTTGTGAAAAACTTGAGATATTAAGCTAACAAAGAATGTCCATTGTTAAAATTTAAGTGACACAAATAGCCCAGATGCATGGGCAAATGCAAAATAGAATTATGTATTTTATTTTGGATCTTTTAACATAGCACAACTTAATTGATAATCAATATAAATTTATCCCACATTCAGATCCTTATACATGAAATTCTTTGCAAAGTTGACTCATTTAATTAACATATATTAGAATGGAAAACTATGAAGTAATCTGAGCAAATATTTATCAGAGGAAAAAAACAGCAATTAAACAGTGCAAAGGGATTTTGTTTTAGAAAAAATAATCTTTTTTCAACATTTCAATTTTTTTGTCTCTTTCTTCCATATCTTTCAAATTGAGAACTTCAAAGAACCTTTTCTTTTTGTCCTCTGTATCAGTTTAAGTCAACCACATCTGATTTCTACTGTTCATCAAAGTCTTTGATCTGTAGAATATTGAGTCTTTTTTTTTAAGGTTTTTGCAAGGCAAATGGGGTTAAGTGGCTTGCTCAAGGCCACACAGCTAGGTAATTATTAAGTGTCTGAGACCGGATTTGAACCCAGGTACTCCTGACTCCAAGGCCAGTGCTTTATCCACTGCGCCACCTAGCTGCCCCCATTAATTGAGTCTTGAGTTTTTCTTTTAGTTTCTACTCCTGACACATGAAATCAAATATCACAAAGTTGCACTCCATCTTCAGGTTATAGTCTTATGAGCATTGACAAAAAAAAAACAACAACAGTTAGACTTTGTTGTTTTTTTTTTCATTTAAGATGATAATGCAAGATCTTTTTGTTTTAGGATTTGCACATGTGCTTCAACTTTCTACAATGTCCCCTTGACAGCTGCTCTATGTGTGTATGTTTGTGTGTGTTTTAATGTGTTTGCGCTGAGTACGCAGATTCTTCTTTATCTGATATTTACACATCAGTGTTAATGTGACTACAGATTTCAGTCTGGTCATCCGTTCCAAAGGCACCTGATTAGATTTTGCTTTTTTTTTTTTTTTTGCCTTTGGAAACTTTTAAAAATAATAAGTGAGGGGGCAGTTAGGTGGCAGAGTGGATAGAGCACCTGAGTTCAAATGTGATCTCAGACACCTAATAATTACCTAGCTATGTGACCTTGGGCAAGTCACTTAACCCCATTGCCTTAAATAAATTTTAAAAATTAAAAATAATAAATGAGTTTGCAAATGTAATTTTTCACCCACAACACCATACCAGGATCTTGTTCTTGTAGTAGATCTATTAGAGACAGTTGAGTGCAAATTCTGATCCAGACACTAGCTGACCTCTATTAATAAGTCTATTAACCACCTTCTGCCTTACTTTCCTCACTTTTAAACTGGGCATAATAATAGTACCTACCTTGCAGGGCTATTAATAAGGATATATTGAGATAAATTTGTTATATGTTTTGCAAATTAAAGAGCTATGTAAATGGAATGATATGTAATATCCTGGCCCCCCACTGGAAAATGAAATATTTTTTCTTCTCCTCTTTCAGGAGTTGTAGGATGTCCAGTCTCTCTGCAAATGTCTTTAGCTCTTACCAATGGTTTTTCCGTAAATACAGGTATTCCTTTCATCTGAGTTCCATTTAACTACAGTCAGTGAAGATTTTACAAAAGAATATTTACTTCAAAGGCATAATCATAAATACACAAACATACTCCCTCCAACATGTGAGAGGCATAATTGCTTCCTGCTACACCACCCAATCTCATGGAAGGGGATCAGGTTCACAATTTAGCTCAGATGGATGGGCACAGACAGTCCTAGTTCCAAGTGCAAAAGCCCTCCTTGGGCTCAAGTCCTAGAATCCTGGCTTTGACTTTTCTGGCCTTTGAGAGCACCTTTTCTCTCACCTGTTCATTATTTCCCACCCCACCCTGCCACATAATATTAGAGTTGAGAACTTTATCCTCCAGACCCAGCAGGAGAGCACAGAAAATAAAGCAACTAGCCTAATTTTTAAAAAATAAATTTTATTGATATTTTCTGTTTTTTTGATCAACGTAATTATCCCAAGTATCTGTCCCCTTATGCTTCACAGAGAACCATTCCATATGGAGCATTTTCTATAGAGAAAAAAAAAAATCAGCACAATTCCAATGTATAATACCTATGGACCTCCCAATTCCACAAAGAGGTTGGTTGGGGGTGTCTCTTCATATGTCTTCCTTAGAGTCTAACTTGATCTTTGTTATTTTTTTTACATTTACTTTTGTTTTTGTTTTTTGTTTTTCTTTTTAGGTTTTTGAAAGGGAAATGGGGTTAAGTGGCTTGCCTAAGACCACACAGCTAGGTAATCATTAAGTGTCTAAGACCGGATTTGAACCCAGGTACTCCTGACTCCAGGGCCAGTGCTTTATCCACTGCAACACCTAGCCATCCCCACATTTACTTTTGATTTTTGGTGTGTCATTATTCTTTCCACTTATATTGTATAAATAGACCTTTTATGCTTCTCTGTATTCATCACATATACTCCATTACATTCATGTACCACAATTTGTATTCAGCCATTCCCCAACTGATAGGCATCTTATTTAATTTCCAACTCTTAGTTATCACAAAAAAGTGCTATTATAAATATTTTGGGTACTTTTTTCTTGATGGTTTCCATGGAATATAAGCCCAGTAATGGAGTCTCTGGTTAAAAGGTTTGGGATTATCTTAACCACTTTATTTAATTTCAAATTACTTTTCAAAATCTTGTACTAACTCCCTTAATTATTGGTGAGCTTTTCTTCTACAACCCCTCCAATATTAACTGGTGACATTTTTTGTAATTACTGCCTATTTTCAAGGTATGTGATAAAACTTTTGAGTGTTTTGATTTGTATTTCTTATATTAGTGATTCAGAGCATTTTTATATAGTTGGGAATACTTTGCAGTTCTTTTGGTAAGCATTTGTTCATATCCTTTGACCATTTATCTACTGGAGAATAATTATTAGTCATATATATTTAGATATATAAATATATATGAATGTATATACACATACACACACATATATAATTGTCCTATCTCTTGTTTGGTTAAGAATACATCTCCTACACATAGATGTAAGAAGTATATGATCTGTTTCTCTTCTAACTTTTTTAGGTTTGTTTGTTTTTTTTTGCAAGGCAAATGGGGTTAAGTGGCTTGCCCAAGGCCACACAGCTAGGTAATTATGAAGTGTCTGAGACCGGATTTGAACCCAGGTACTCCTGACTCCAAGGCCAGTGCTATATTCACTGCGCCACCTAGCGGCCCTCAAGTAACATTTTATACACACATGCACACACACAAATTTTATTTTTTTAAAATTATTTCATATAACTTTCCTGGTTTTTCTTCTCTTTCTTCCTTAAGAGAGGTAAAGGAAAAGGACCGTGATTTCATTGGTTTACAGAATTTCCAAATAATAAATTGCTTCTATGTGGTTTCTGACAAAGGCAGGTCAGTTCCTTCTTTATAACCTGTCTCGGAGAGTTGCCTGGTCCAAAGAGGTGATGAAACATAAACTATATCTCCACATGCTTTATAAAATATCCATATGCCTCATATTATATTCATAAAGTATAATTTGTTTAGCTTTTCCCCAGCCAAGGGGTTCTCACTTTTGAGGTTTTTTTAATAACAAAAAGTAAAGCTATTAACATTTTTTGGGCCTTACCTTCACTTTGATCTCTTTATATGTCCAGGACCAGTATTGTTAAGTGAAAAAGTATGATCAGTATAGTTATATTTTGAGTTCAGATTTGAATTTCTTTTCAGAAGAGTTTGGACCAATTCATATCTCCAGCAATGATGTTCATTCATTACTGTGACTGCCCTCTCATAGCCTATCTACTCTCCCCATGGTCTCTTCAATAATTGACATTTTAATTTTTTTTCATCTTTGCCAATTCATTGGGTGTGATGGGGAGCCTCAGAATTGTTGTAATTTGCAATTCTTTGGTTATTGTTGATTTGGAGTGCCATTCTATTTTTTTAGGTTGCCTACTAATTGTTTAAGGCTTCTCACTTTCTGTGCTCAAGTGGTTCTTCCAATTTTTTTTCTCGTGTGTTTTAATTTCATTTTTTCATCTCGCTTCAGTTTTTCATTTTATTTGTGGGAGTCCTGGAAGCCAAGTCATTAGCCTCTATTTCTTTTTCTAGCTCAGGCTATCTTTAAGCCATAGTTCAATATTTAGAGTTTTCTTCTGCCTGCTTACATTTTAGCCCTCAGCTGCTGCATTGGAATTCTGCGTCACAGCCAGGCTCTGTCCTGTTCCCTGAGGCCAGGCAGTGTCCAGCCTGCAGCTGGGTACCACTGTTCCTCCCCCACTGTAGATGTGTGGAGGGGAGTTGAATCTGATGCTCTTCCTGTTTACTTACACAGCCTTAGTCTGAACAAGGAGCCGGTCTTGGCTCCTGTCACTCTCTTCTTGAGCTGGGCACTGGCACTAGCCTTGGCTCTACCTCCTTTCCTATGTCGTCAGTGCTGGCTTGACCCTGGCAGGCCTCGACAGCAGCCAGAGGTCTTCCGGATCACCTGCAGGGCCCACTGGCCACCCCAACCATCAGGCTCTGAGTTGACTACATCTTTTGCTGTGGCAGATTCCTCTGGCTTCAGACAAGACTTGTGAAAGACAGTGCTGCCTTCAAGTCCTCTTTGTGTGGCCTCATCAAGAATGGTCTCATGGGAGCAGCTAGGGGGATAGAGCACTGGTCCTGGAGTCAGGAGGATCTGAGTTCAAATCCTGTTTCAGACACTTAATAATTACCTGTCTGTGTGACCTTCACTTAATCCCATTGCCTTGCAAAAACTAAAAAAAACTAAAAAAAAAAAAGAATCTTTGTTTTACCTGGTGCTCTTTTTTATTTTTCTCAGGGTAGCTAGAAGGAGTATTTCATATCACTCTCTTTGCTGGAAATCCTTACTTATAAAATTCTTTACTTCTCAGTATTAGTTATTAAATAAGCAGGAAGATGGTGGGATGGATAGCGTAATGAGCTCGGAGTCAGGAAGACTTACTGGCTGTGTGATCCTGGGCAAGTCACTGAACCCTGTTACCTCAGTTCTTCATCTAGAAATTGAGATGGTGAAGGAAATGGAAAACCCCTACTATAGTATCTCTGCCAAGAAAACCCCAAATGGAGTCACAAGGAGTCAGATATGAACAACTGAACAACAACAAGTTATTACAAGTTCATAACTAATATTTTTCTACCTTTATTTCATTACTTCATGAAGAAAATTTGTATTGCGGCAAATTAATGAACTCACTTTTTACCTAGAAGACCTAGAAAAATGTCAATTCTTCACCTTGAAAATAAGTTAGACGATCATAAATGAATCAAATGATTATAAGTTGGCATAGTTAAGGAAATGGACAGTCCTTCAAAAGGCCTGGTGGGGGGGACTACCTAGAACTCAATAGAACCACAGAATTATGTGATTGAATTGAAAGACTAGATCAAGGATACTAGTTCATTTTTCATATTTAAACATATCCAGGACCCCAGTAATTCCCCCCAAAAACAATTTTACTTCATAAATTAAAAACAGCATAAGCTTAATGTTATTTAAAACTTTTCTCATTTATAAAAATGAAGAACTAAAACTTCAAAAGTTAACATTGAAAGTTGAACTAATTTGATATTTATCACAATATATCAATATATCTCAAAATTAACAGACATAAAAACTACTCATTCTGAAAAATTTTCACCTGAATAGACATTATCTCTTATTAGCAAACTGCATAATGTCAATATTCCGATGAATGTTTTCTACTCCAGTATTATTCCCCTGCCCCTATTCCAACATATTTAAAGTAAAAAATAATTTAAACAAACCAACAAACAAGAATACATTGTATTTTAGTCGAAGCAGCTACCTATAAATGGCCTGCTTATCTGCATCCATTGGTGTCTGGGATTCCACAGGAGCAGGGCTCACTCCTTCTGCATCAGGGTCAGAACAGTTTGGTTCCCGCTCAGTTTTAAATTCTGTTACTACTTGCATCTGTAAAAGAAAAAGGATATTCCATATCACCTCAGACAAAGTGATGAAGAGTGTTTAGTTTTCAAATAAGTATCATTGAAAAGAGGTAAGCTGGTAGTACTTTGATATCATATAGCAATATAACAAAAAATCCAAAACCCAATTCCTTTTAATCTGCCTTTAATTTGAAAGATAAAATAACAATCACAGAATTTCAGTATTCTGTTTAAGAAATAAAATTATCTCTGTATGGGAAATATAGAATTATGTTCCTTATTTTGTTATTGCTCAAATACAACCTATTTTTGAAAAGAGATCTATATCATACCATTAAAAAAGCTACTCTTCCTGTTACATCTATCACTACACACTTAAATGGATTATTGATTTTTTTTGAGGTTTCCTTCAATTGTATAGATCACAAACTGTTCATACTTGATTCTTTTATGGGAAACTTGTCTATGTTCTTCCATATTTTCCTTCAAGTAGCTGACCAAATGAATTCCTTCATTTTTTTCCCAATCATCACAAGGATACACCTATCCACTGGAAGTACCAAAAATTTATTTTTTCATTGTTGCAATCTGTTCATATCTATCATATGCCTCTCCACTGCATCTATGTAGTACTCATTTCTAATTTTCTGGAGACCAGTGTTCAATGACTTTATATGATAACAGAGAATAAATAAATATGTCAAAGTTGCTTTATATAGCAAAGTTAAAAATGCAATATACTAGGGGCGGCTAGGTGGCGCAGTGGATAAAGCACCGGCCCTGGAGTCAGGAGTACCTGGGTTCAAATCCGGGCTCAGACACTTAATAATTATCTAGCTGTGTGGCCTTGGACAAGCCACTTTAACCCCATTTGCCTTACAAAATCCTAGAAAAAAAAATGCAATATACTAAAATTATTAAAAAGACTGAATATACTCTTAAATTATACTCTTAATATTAAGTGTATATATATATACTCTTAATATACTCTTAAATATACTCTTAATATACTCTTAAAATTAAGTATTATAGAATAAACAGAAATTTTCTCAAAATGAAACAGCTGCAGTGTTTTTAACACTAGCATTTGTTAGTTACTCTCTTATCATAAAACTCAATGTCATAGGTAGAAATTGCAAAAATAAAAAAAATAATGAATGTAAATTTAGGTTGAATGTAAAAAAAACCATTCAAAAGTACTATAAGCTGCTTCAGTATGTACTAGGTATTCCCCTCAGTACAGGTTTTCAAACAAAGGCTGGATGAACCACTCTGGACTTCTCAAATTCAGAAGCAGCACAGTTCAATATAAGAGAACTAGATTTAGATTCAGAAACCTTGAGCTTAATTCACTAAATCATACAAAGATTTAGAACTGGGAAGACATCTATGCCAACTTCCTGAAATTCAATAGGAGGAAACCAAGGTTCTAAGAGGTTAAATAATTTGCCCAAATTTAATGATGATGAACTGTGTGTATTCCTGCATGGGAAGATGATACAGATAATATGCATATGAACCTTCTCATTTATTAGAGCAGTTGGAAGGAGCTATTATAGTTGAGAAATAGGAAAGAGCTGAATTTGAAGGTATAATATATTTTTAAAATGGAGTCAACGGGTGAAAAGGAAATGAACTGGGAAAAAGGAGGGTAGAATAGAACAAGATATTTCACATAAAAGAGGCAAGAAATAGCTTTTGCAATGGTATGGAAGGGGGGTAGGTAAGGGAAAATGAGGGAGCCTTCATTCTCAGAAAGGAAACAATATATATACTTAATAGGAATAGAAATCTAGAAGAAAAAGGAGAGATAAGGGAAGGGAGAAAGGGGATGGGAAAAGGGAGGGGGGGAGGTAGGGGATAGAGGAGAGAGTAGATCATGGGAAAGGATAGTCAGATAGTCAGTGTTAACATTTTATTTTTTACTTTTTTGCAAGGTGGAGGGATTGGGTAGCCTATCCAGGACCATGGGACTGGGTAGTTGCTGGGTTTCTGGGGTGGGATGTGGGCTTGGGGTCTCTTGGCCCCTGGGCCAGTGCTCTATCTGCTGTGCAACTTGGCTGTATGATAATACACTTTTGATGAGTAACAAAGTGAAAAGAGAGAGCAAATATAATAATTGGTAGAGAAGAGGAATGGATGGAGGGAATTACAATCAGCAACAGCAAATGTGGAAGTAACTTCTCTTATAGACTTATGATAAAGAATGCAATCTACCCCAGAAACAAACCTGATGGTATTGGAACACAGACTGAAGCACATTTTTTTTCTTTTTCTTTTACATTATTTCTCATGAGGTTTTTTTTATTTTTGTGGGGGGAGGGGAGTTATGTTTACACTTACAACAAGACTATTTTAGTAATGTATAAACAAATTTTTAAAAAAGTAAATTTTAAAAAATGACTTGCCCAAGATTAGAAGAGAAGAAAAAGACTCAGGATTTTAACTGAGGCCTTGAACTACAGAACCGGTAGTTCATGACTTTTCATTGTGCCACAGTTTTGAGTCTGTGTGACCTGGGGGGGGGGGGGCAAGTCACATAACCTCCCCAAGTCTCAATTTTCTTACCTATCAAATGGACAAGATGGCATCTAAGATCTCAGAAGCTCTGTGATATTGGAACCTCTGGGACTGCTTAGTTTGAGTGGCCTTTGAGGCCCCTCCCAGGCTGACTGGCTTGTAGAGTATATGAGATTAATGGGGTAGTAACCTAAAATAGTAGGTGGAATAAAATTTTGAAGGTCTTCAAATACCAAATGGGAGATTTTGTTTTATTTTATCCTAGAGACAAAAGCCAGTGAAATTTCCTGAAAAGACTGGAAGCATGTAGATGAATTAAGAGGCTGTTATAATAATTCAGGTAAAAGGTAATGAAAATTTGAACTAGGATGGTGGGCTATGTGATTGAAAAGATGGCAACAGAAGAAAAGGATGGCATGGAAATATAACTGATAAGACAACAACATACTGGAATAGATTGGGGAAAGTAGGAGAGGAGGAAGAGTTAAAGATGATTTCAAGATCATGAATGTGAGTGACTGGAAGGATGGAGGTATTCCCCTATTTGTCACAGAGAAATCTGCCAATCTATATTAGTAAATAGTGAGACATAAGGAAGTGAAAGTAACCAGTGTAGATGGCTTTCCAAAAACTTTTCCTGTAAAATAGAAGATAAATAAATAAATATATATATATATATTTGCATACATTTCCAAAGTTTGTCTACAAAATGTATATACAGATATACATGAGTATATGTATATATGTGTCCTTCATGTGAGTGTGTGCACGTTTCTTCTTTAAGTTAGAATGTCTATTCCAAGGATTGTCTCAAAGAAATAAATTTGGGTAATTGTGAGAAGATGAATGATAATGTAGGGCTGAAATTCTAATACAAGAAGTAATAAGTGTCAGAACCATAATATCTTCAAAGGGTACTGAGGGAGATAAATGCATGCATTAGGAAGGGAGTGGAACTTGCTATTCCTTTTGACTAGGGCACATGAGAACAGTGTGGACACAAAAGATCAGAGAGTGGGGGCATCAAATGAACTTCATGCTGATATAAATAAAGGAAGATTGAACAATGCATATTTGGCATAGAAACACATAAAACAACAGAAAGATGAGCATGAGAGGTAAATAGAATAATATAGGCATAAACAGAATAATATTGTGAAAAAACAAACTTCCTGAGTCTATAGGGGACAGAAAGGAAGAGAAATAAAGAAAAGCAAAGAACAAGAATCTAAGGAGATGCTTTATATTGATTACTTCTTAGATCTTTGGGGACTGGCTGAATTGTGGCATATGACTATAATTATTGAAGTTTAAAGAAATGATAAAAAAGAGATGATTTATGAATGTCCATCAACTGGGGAATGGCTGAACAAATTGTGGTATATGTGTGTGTTATGGAACACTATTATTCTATTAGAAACCAGGAGGGATGAGAATTCAGGGAAGCCTGGGGGGATTTGCATGAACTGATGCTGAGCGAGATGAACAGAACCAGAAGAACACTGTAGACCCTAACAGCAAGATGGGGGCAATGATCAACCTTAATAGACTTGCTCATTCCACCAGTACAACAATCAGGGACAATTCTGGGGTATCTGAGATGGAGAATACCATCTGTATTCAGAGAAAGAATTGTGGAGTTTGAACAAAGACCAAAATACTATTAATCTTCAATTTAGGGTGGGGCGGCTAGGTGGCATAGTGGATAAAGCACCGGCCTTGGAGTCAAGAGTACCTGCGTTCAAATCCGGTCTCAGACACTTAATAATTACCTAGCTGTGTGGCCTTGGGCAAGTCACTTAACCCCATTTGCCTTGCAAAAAAAAAAAACCCTTCAATTTAGGAAAAAAATATTATTTTTTTTTCCCTTAAGGATACGATTTCTCTCTCATCACATTCAACTTAGATCAATGTATACCATGGAAATAATGTAAAGACTAACAGACTGCCTTCTGTGGGGGGTTGGGGGAGGGAATCAAGAGTAGGGGAAAAATTGTAAAACTCCAAATAAATAAATAAATTAAATCAAAGAAAGAAGGAAGGAAGGAAGGAAGGAAGGAAGGAAGGAAGGAAGGAAAGAGAGAGAGAGAGAGAGAGAGAGAGAGAGAGAGAGAGAGAGAGAAAGAAAGAAAGAAAGAAAGAAAGAAAGAAAGAAAGAAAGAAAAGAGATGATTTTAGGGAATCCCAGGTAGTATAAACTGTTGCAGAATGATTTGTATAAGGACCACAACACTGTCAAAGAAAGACAATTTTGTTGAATTTTTTTTAAGAAAGACAATTTTGAAAGACTTAAGAACTGCTCAATGTAATAATCAATCATTTTGTTCACCAACCTCACAAAGACAGGACAGTCACAAAGCACAGAAGGTGACAAATTTGGTGGTATGGCTACTAAGTAAATTAGTTTTGCTCAACTATACTTATTTTTTGGTATTTTCCTTTTTTTTTTTAATGGAAAGGCAATTATGACTCCAAAAAAAAAAGGGGACCACTGCAACATTTTAAAAAACGAGAAAACAGACACAAGGAAATAAAATTAAGCAGGAGTTTTGAGAGTAATATGTAAAAACTATTTTATGTATATAGATTTTAAGCAAATGAAATGAAAGATTTACGATATCACACAGAATCCCTTTTATTCTGTTATGTGTCTGGAAATATTCTCCACTGGTGCCTAGGATGAGAATTTTTTTTCAAGTAAAAAAAAGATCAGTAGTAATTTTTGGGAGGGTAGCTTTAATTGGGCACATGGAAGAAAGTACACACACTGTACTGGTGTGGGTCAGTGATTCTATATAGATATATATTTTTGTATGTATTTATAGATAGTTAACTCATATATGATCAACAGCTACTGCTTAATAGTTAAGTGTTCAAAAGATAAAAGAATTGCAAACTATCAAAGCCATATGAAAGCTGATCAAAACCACTAGATAAGAAAAATACAAAACTTGATAACAAGCTCTTGATGTTCATCTTAGCTGTTATCACATTCCAATTCTTCAAGGAAAATTGTTTTATTTAATAGAAAATTTCCTAGACATGGAAAGGAATATGTAATCAACTATGCAGGTCATGAGAAAATTAGATGGAAGAATAAATGGAAACACCATGACCTCCACCATGACATCACATGGAGCCAGTTGACTCTTATCACTGTGTCCACAGAGGGCTGTGGATGTGATCTGAGCCTCAGCAACTAAAAAGAAATACCTATCTTTTATGTGGTTTGCCTTGGGATTTTCTTTTTCTTTGTCAACACTTTTGTGGCTCTCATAATCCTCACCCTCCAGGATCAAGAGGACAAAATGATGGGGTACCATCTAGATAAGAGGGCATGTATTGAAACTTTGCTATTGGTGCCACACTGCTTACATGCAATATATGCGATCAAATATTACAGTACAGCGTCTGGCATGTCAAAAGAAATAGCAAGTTCCACTCCTTTCCTAATGCATGCATTTATCTCCCTCAGTACCCTTTGAAGATATTAAGGTTCTGATACTTATTACTTCTTGTATTAAAATTTCAGCCCTACATTATTCATCTTCTCACAATTACCCAAATTTATTTCTTTGAGACAATCCTTGGAATAGACATTCTAACATAAAGAAGAAACGTGCACACACTACTCCTGGTCTTCAAATATACTATCATAGCCTTATTCACCTTGAACATTGTCATACTGATGATAAAGCAGTAAGGTGTCCCACTGTTGGGGAAATGGGAGATCACCAATCCTAACTATCTAATTGGCTTGATTCTCTTAATAGTACTACTCTGCTCCTTTCATTTATAAATTGGTATTCAAGTAACTGAACATTGACTTCCTCATCATGCTCTCCCTAGAATGAATCATAATTTTTGGTTTCTTCAGTTATTTCAGAGATCTAAAGTATCTTTGACTTCATTTCAATCTACATCAATGAAATTATTCTTACAGAAAACTGCTGAGTGCCAGTGGCTTGAACTTTAGTTTTCTAAACTTTATAAAGATGGTTGGCTGATCATGCTCTTCTGTCAGGACTATACCAGTCAAAATGTGATGGAACAGTGTTCTGCTTTTAGTCCCTTAGGTGATCTTTATATAACATCATCAGGACACAGAAATCATGGAAAATGCAAAATTAATTGAACAAAATCATATTAATTGGCACATTTACAGCTTTTTTTTCAGTCCCTAATGATGCTTGTTAGAAGCACAGGTGAGGTGTGGCAGGAAATTACATCAATTGGACACTATTGCACCCTGCACCCTTGGGGCAAAACTGAGAGTAAATGATAAAGAATTAACCTGGCCTAGTTTCATTTCTTTCGACATTTTATGCTTCCTTCTTGATCAAAATGTGGTCAATCTGATAATCCTGGAAATTTAACCAATCGAATCAGATCAACTTCAACAGCTAAAGGAACCAGTTTTGAAAATAACAGATGCCTTGAAAAATAGTCACTCTGGAAAAAGGCTGATTGGTTATGTATCATGAGCATCAAAGAAAGCCTTATTCAATATATTATTAATAATAACAAAGTGCTTCTACATTTTTTAAAGAAGGCAACAAATCAAGAATACAAAAATTTCCTGTTTTTCTAATGTGAATAAGGGGCAATAGCCCCCACAATAGTCACAACTACTTAAGATTAGTCTATTGAATAGTCTGAAGTAATTAAATGATATGATTTTATTAATGGAAATGACACTAAGGAAAGAATAACAGAAAGGGCACTAATCTGAAAAATAGAAAACCTGCATTCTACAATTGCTTTGCTGCTAAAATTGGCAATATGAGCAAGACATTTTCCCCTTTCCTTGCATCTATGAAATGGGAAAACAAAATGCTTTTCATTCTCAACATCACTGATGCAAGATGAAGAAAATAAAATAGAAAGTGTTTTAAGATGTTTGGAGCTTATTTATATTAGAGATGTATCACAGAGCATTATGAAAGGGTACTAGAAATCTGGGTTCAAATCCTTAGTACAACACTTACTAGATGAAATGGCCATGAGCATATCACTTAACCTCTCTGAGCTTTAGTTTCCCCATCTGTAAAATAGAGATAATAAGTGTTCACGTTTGTTGATACTTGTCAAATGCAGAATAACAAAAATTAAATTTAAAATTCTGAAAAAAGGCAAAAAATGAAGTATAAAGCCTACTTCACAGGATTGTTATAATGAAATCTATTTGTAAGTTATTATTGAGTCTTTAAATGTGAATCATTAGAGGCACTACTACTAATTATTATTAATAATCACCATCATTATCATTAGTTTCACAGATAGAGTAGGTACAAAAGGAATCTATGGAAAAAAATCATTAACCTAAGTAGTATATAAATAGGCTTACCTCAGCAACAGAGAGAGAGAGAGAGAGAATCAAAACTAAAAGTGACTTTGACTAACATCCACAAGTGAAGATCAAAGGAAAAAAAAGTCACAAGCACTAGTGAGTGGTTTGAAGTAATTAAAGGATATGGCTTTATCAATGGAAATGACACTAAGGAAAAGACAATACTATCAGCATTGCCACTGTACTGTAAGGACCACAGGGCCATCTCATTTATCCTGCAGCTGTCTTCCTATATGTGTTGCCTCCCATTAGAATGTGAACTCCTTAAGAACAGGGACTGTCTCAATTGCTCCGCAAAAGGTAAATATTTATTCATTCTGCTTTTCCATTCATTTATTAATTCAAAAAATTCTAATATTTCACCTCATACCTAGATAACTCAAACCTTAAAAACACAAGATTTATATGAATACAAAGCAAATCACTAGAAAAAATACGTTTAAAAAATAATAAACCAAAAAATGTGACACCCACTGGCAGGTTCACCATGGGCAAATCACTTATTCTAATTCTCAGTTTGCTCATCTGTAAATATTATTTGCTTTAATTAGTCAAAACCTACCTTCTGTTCTACTCTCCTGAACCCTCTTCCCCAAAGGCAAAGAAAAAGAAAACCCTTAACAAATTTGTGTTTAGTCAATTAAAATAAATTTCCATTTTGGCCATTTCCCCCAACAAAAAAAAAATAAATTTCATTCTGCAAACTGAGTCCTTCACCTCTCCATCAGGAGGTGAAGAACATGTTTCATCATTAGTCCTCTGGAACTGGTCATTAGTCAATATTACTGACAAAACTTCATCACACAGAAAACACCATCCACATCGAGAGGAAGGACCATGGAATTTAAATGAAGATCAAAGCTTATTATCTTGTGTATTATGTCATTTTTCTCTCTATTGTTTTCTTTCTTTCATCTGGATTTGATTCTTCTTTCTCAACATGATCAATACAGAAATATTGTTTAGCATGATTATAAATGTAGAGCTTATATTAGACCGCTCTCTGTCAGGGAGAAGGGGGGAGGGAAGAAAACTGTAAAACTCAAGACCTTGCAAAAAAAATTGATAAAAACTATCGTTGCATGCAGTTGGAAAAACAAATAAAATATTTCTTAAAAGTTCATCATAGGGGGTGGCTAGGTAGCGCAGTAGATAGAGCACTGGTCTTGGAAGTCAGGAGTACCTGTGTTCAAATCCGACCTCAGACACTTAATAATTAACCTAGCTGTGTGGCCTTGGGCAAGCCACTCAACCCCATTTGCCTTGCAAAAACAAGAAAAAAAAAAAGTTCATCATAGAGGTGGCTAGGTGGCGCAGTGGATAGAGCACCGGCCCTGGAGTCAGGAGTACCTGAGTTCAAATTTGACCTCAGACACTTAATAATTAACCTAGCTGTGTGGCCTTGGTAGTATATAAATAGGCTTACCTCAGCAACAGAGAGAGCCACTCAACCCCATTTGCCTTGCCAAAAAAAAAACACCCTAAAAAAAAAAGTTCATCATAATGGAATTTTATCATTATCTATCTATATAGCATAATTTGTTCATCTGTTCTTCAGTGTGCAGATACCTCCTCAGATTCCCATTCTTTGCCACTCAAAAAAGAGTTATAGTTTTGGCATAAATTCCTAAAGAGTTTGTTTTGCTCAGAACTAATCTCACCCTCTACCTTCCATCTAATTACCTACCCCCCCCATTCTCTACTTCCCTATTAAATGAAATATACTTCTGTATCCAATTCTGTGTACCTGTGCTTCTTCTTCCTTCTTTTGACCAGTCAGGATGAGAGGTTCAATGTCAGCCACTCCTCTCCCCACCCCACCGTGTGTGTGTGTGAGTGTGTGTGTGTGTGTGTGTGTGTCTGCATCCTGATTACACCTACCGCTTTTTCTTAACCTCCCTTGTTTCCCTTACACTCAGTATATTCCTCTTCCCATTTGGTAGAACCATTCTTAGGTCTTGTCTAATTGGATTCCAAACCCTAATGATGATGATTAAAGCCATTGCTTCTTCTTACTGTTCAATTCACATTTCTTTTTATATTTCTCTCCACTCTCATTCTTGAACTTCAAAGTTTATCTACAATTCTAATCTTTTCATCAGAAATGCATGGAAGTCCTTTATTTCATTAAAGATTGAGTTTTTTCCCTCTGTAGCATTACTCATTTTGCAAGGCATGTTATTTGTTGCTGTAACCTTTGCCTTCTGGAACATAGTATTTCAAGTTCTCTGCTCCAAAGTGTTGGTTGCTGCTAAAACATCAGTGCTCCAGTTAGTGCTTAGTATTTTAATTTTTTCTTTCTACCTTCTTGTAATATTTTCTTTGACCTAAAAACTCTTGATTTTAGCCCTAACATTCCTGGGATTTTTCATGGTGGGGTTAGGTTTTTGTTTTACAAATGACAAGTATCTTCTTCTATTTCCACTTCATCTTCTAGTGCTAAGGTTCTAAAGTTTACTTCTCAGATTTCTTGAAATAGAACATCTAAACCTTTATTTTTCATTTGGTTATGATTCTTTTTCTCTTCAATTTGTTTTCCAAGTCAGTTTTTGCTATGAGATATTTTCATCTATTTTTTCATCCTTTTGATTTTATATTAATATGTTAATATTTCTTGTTGTCTAATGGCTTCTACTTCATCCAACTGAATTTTCATGGAATTTGTTGCTGAGCAAGGTCTTGAAACTTTTGGATCAAGCTAGTAATTCTCTAATTCTTTCTTCCATAGCTCAAATTTCTTTTCCCATTTTTTTTGCTCGATTCATTTCCAAAAACGTCTTTAATCTTTTAAAAAGTTGTTTTATTTCTCTCAGTTCTCATCCAGTTTATGCCCAAACCTGGGTTTTTCAATGGGACTTTGTCTATCAATTCTCTTCTGCACTTGCATCTTGAGTAACTTGAGAATCTTAAGATCAAGGCATTATGGTGGCGATCTTTGTTTGGATTTGCTATTAGGACTGAATTTATCACTTTTAGAAGGGAGATCTGGGCTAATGTTGCTACTTTGTTGGAGTATTAAGTGTTGTGCTATTCCAGCATCTCAGAGATAGGCTGAGGACTTACAAGCTTTCAATGCTCCTAAAATTGTATGATCTAGGACAAAGCTTCACTGTGGTCCTTTCCCTCTCACCCAGTGTAAGCTCTACAAGTTCTTGACCTGTATTTGGGTTGGTATAAAAGTAGACATGCTAATGGACTCAGCCCCTATAGGACATCTTAAAAAGATCTTTTGGTTCAGTAACAGGAATCTCAGACTGAGGAAGAACCTAAATTCTATCTTGGTAATTCCTCTGCTGACTGGACTAGATTCTAGCTAGAAAGTGAGACCCTACTCTGCAGCTGGTGTATGAATATCACTGGTTATTGCTATTAGATTCTGAACTTGCTTCTTCCTCTATAAATAGCTTAGGGTCTCCCTGCCCAGGAATGTCATTCCCCTGAGCAGGTCCCCTTTTCTATTCAACATGAAGCTGAACTGGCAACAAAGCCTCCAATTTGCACTTGTCCTCTTTGCAGAGTATTCCGGGATGGGTCTAGGACCTTCACTTGCCCTGCTTCACAGCCTTTCTCCCTTATAGGGCTTGGAGAAAGGTATGTTCCTGGTCAGATTTCATTCCCAGTAACCTCAAATCTCCTGTCTGTCTCTATATCACACTGGGTTAGACAAAAGACTATTTTTAAAACCCCCTTCTCCTGATTTTCCTATAACAATTTGGTATATTTTCTAGATGTTTGGAAGAGTTTGTAGAAGGAAACTCATTTCAGCAAAAAGTTATTTTCCTTTTAAATCCATTTGATTAAATATGCTTTTAGGGGGCGGCTAGGGGGCGCAATGGATAGAGCACCAGCCTTGGAGTCAGGAGTACCTGAGTTCAAATCTGAACTCAGACACTTTAGAATTACCTAGCCATGTGGCCTTGGGCAAGCCACTTAACCCCATTGCCTTGAAAAATCTAAAAAAAAAAAAAAAAAAAAAAGGAGATTAAATATGCTTTTGATGTTGCCTTGTCCAAGTTAATGACTACTATTCCTCTACTCTTCCCTCCCCCTTCCTAGTCATTTTACTTCAGTTGAAGTACATTTGTCTTGTTTTGACTGTGTGCAGTTTTTTTGTTTCAAATGCATTTCTTCTTTTTTTTTGAACTCTAATTTCTAAATTGTTCTATGCTCTTCCGTATTGTGGATGAGTTCATTCCATTGACATTCAGAAAAATTATACTATATGATTCCCTAAATCCTATACTTTTTGTACTGTTTGCTTTTTATCATTTCTTTAGAAAGGAAGAATGTGCTCAGCTCAAAGTCATATCTGGTGCAATTTATTTCTGCTCCCTTGTTTCTCTTCTTCACCTCTTCCTCCCAACCACCTCCCTGCAGTCCACAATCCATCAAATGACTTTTTTATTTTAAATCTTTTTTGAAGATCCACCATTCCTTTGAGTTTATTCTCCTTAGAAGTAACCCTTCTTTCTTATTCCATGCCTTTTTCCTTTTCTCCTGTTTTCCTGCTATAGTTCTATACCCAAGTGTATGTGTTGTTCTCTCTACTACCCAGGGCAGATGAAAGTGAGGTTCAGGTGTTGCCTGTTCCCCCCCACTTTCATGTTTGAATAGATTTCTACTTCTGCACCTGAATTATGAGATAATTTCCCCCATTATTCCTTTTCTTCTTCTATCTGTACTTTCCCCTTCATTTTTCATTCTTTTAAGATCATCAAAATATGGGACAGCTAGATGGCTCAATGGATAGAGTACAGGCCCTGGAGTCAGAAGGACCTGAGTTCAAATCTGGCCTCAAACACTTAATAATTTCCTAGCTATTTGATCTTGGGCAAGTCACTCTTAACGCCATTGCCTTAAAATTAAAAAAAATTACCTAGCCGTGTGGCCTTGGGCAAGCCACTTAACCCCATTGCCTTGAAAAAAATCTAAAAAAAAAAGAAATTAAAAAAAGATCATCAAAATATAACAAAATCACTCCCAAGACCACTGTATCTCTAAACTCCCCTCTATGGGTCCTGATAATAGGGTATGAGGGAACAAATGTATTTATCTTCCCATATTAAAATGTAAACAATGCCCTATTAATCATTTGCTCATGTTTACTTTATGTTTTTCTTAACTCTGGTGTTTGAATTTCAAAGTTTCTATAAAATGTGTTTTTTTCATCTGAAAAACTTAAAAATTCTCTAATTAAAGGTTCTCTTTTTTCCTTCTAGGATTTTACTCAGTCTTTCTGTGTAGATTATTTTTGGTTGTTAGTCTCTATTCTGGGAGTTTTTGTTTATGTTTTTTCTTTCAGGAGGTTGATTCTTTCTATTTTCACTTTACCCACTAGTTCTAAGAATTAGGATATTCAAAAAATGATTTCCTAAATGTTCAAAACCTTACAGAAAATTATGGGTGGCAATTATTATTGTATATAATTGGAAAACAAATAAAATATTAATTTAGAAGAATAAAAAATAAAAATGATTTCCTGAAATAAGATGTCTAAGATTTTCTTCCCCCTACCCCTCCCCAGCATCCTTACTTTTGGTGACACAAATGATCCCTATTAGAGATGTTTTTTATTTTTATTTTTTTGGATTTGGACCATCTTAATTTTGAAGAAGTTTATTTCTGTGTCTCTTGTTCCAAGATGTGGATTTTCTTTCCAATTTTTCCCATGAATCATTTCTTTTTTCCATTTCTCCCATAATTTTGGTTTTAAAAATAATTTTAAAACTTAAAAAAGTCACGAAAATACTCTTTTCCAGTAATTCTAGTTAAACTTGTGCCCAAGTTGTTTTTCTTTATGGCTTCTCTTGTAGATGTTTGGAGTAATTCTACTCTTCTGAGTCTTGCACATTCCTGTCATGGTCATAGTTTTTAATGTTGGGATTCTTTGTTCAGTCTATAATGAAAAAGTCTATACTCCAACTTCGTCAGGGCCCCATTCTCACTTCTGATGAAAATGGCTGGGCCAAGCTTAGTCCTATTTTATATCATCTTGGGTCTAGCTGCTGTTTGGGGGGGGGGCATCAATGTCATTCAAAATTGATATTATTTTAGGATCTCAGGGAAAGCATGGGCTAGAGAGGCATAAACTTTCTGTAATCTGTGAATTCCAAACCAATCTGTTCCCAAGGCCTTTTAATTTGACCTATAAACATCTCTTAAATATTTCCTCTTCTCTCCTCTGGTACAGTCATTACCCTATGTAGGCCTTCATCTCCTTATACCTGGACTACTGAAATAACCTGCTAATTGATATCCATTGCCTCACCTCTCCCTACCCCAATCCATTTGTGGCTAAAGTAAATTTTCTAAAGCATAGGAATCCACCCAAGTCACCTTCTCCTCTTCAACACACAAACACACACATTCACCCCCCCCCCACCTTTCTGCCCCCCACAGTGGCTTCTTATAACTTTCAGAA